>NC_140202.1:9215294-9267794 GCF_965226575.1 Pagrus pagrus
TGTGAGTGGGTTGGCCAGAGTTTTCCTTGCAATGTCGCCGCATACACGACAAGGAACCGCAGAGGTTATGACGGGCTACCTGAGAAGTTCTACTAGTGTCACCAACCAGACAGGTAGGGCAGACGCATTGAAATGCGCCCTGTGGTTGCTTGTGCGCGTCTCCTTCATGGAGTCCAAATTGTGAAACAGTGTACTTCAGTGACACTGAGAGGAAAACTGGCACTCCATTTGTTCCGCACGTGTGTGACAAATAATGTTTGCTGAATTGTATTTATGCTAACGTCCATCTACGTGCCTTAGCTTGCAGGCAGGGAAATCAGAGCGATTCGGAATGGCTTGGAGCAAACTTTGGTCCATTTTCCCAATACACAACATACGCTGAGCTCAAAGTCTTCAACCTCTCTGGGGTGAGTCATACATTTAATTACCAATTTTCCTTGATGGGAGCAGCACAGTTTTCGTAACTACAAAAAAGCGTGCACACTTGGGTGGTTTTGCCGTGTCAAAGTGAAAAGCAATCCATACATCCTCTTTGTTCGTGTCATCAGCTGGCAGTTTTGGACTCCCTCTCACCGGAACAAAAGGCTGAGCTGATCCTGGATCCAGAGAGCGACGCCTCTGAGGATGAGGCCGTGGTAAGGGAGGTGTTCGACAGCTTGACGGAGCCCCAAAATGATGAGCAGTTGGATCCGTTTTTCCAGGCTTTTGCAAACATCAACAAGCAGGTGAATGCTTAACTTGAAGATTGTCAGCCAACTTTGTGTGAAAATCTGACAAACAGGCTGCGTGAAACTTGTCCTGCACGCGATGAATTTTTGCAGGAGCTATTCAGGGGCCAAGATTAGGCTCAAACTGATACCTTTATCCTATGCTTCTTGATGCAATGCTCCTGATGCGCTGAATTACAACAGCTGTTTCACCAAGCTTGCTCTCTCTTCTACAGTGATGTCAAAAGGGTAAAATGTCCCCCTGAACTGAATCATCAATCCTTTTACTTCCAGAGAAACATCACCTTCCTCCAAAATCCAGGTGTGCGAGACACCATCTTGAACCTGACCTTGACGGCCCTTGCCTCCAAATTTCATGACTTTAAGCCCGAAGACTTTCGGCTGTGGTTCCAGGACAATTTGGCTGCTCTAATGCCAAGCCTCGGTCCTGGCAGCCTTGTGGGGATCCCCCGTAACATCACCTGTGAATCCTATGCAGCTGTGTAAGAGATGACACCTCTGTAGTCCACAGTTAGACATTTTGGGTTTGCTTGGTGTCAACCCGTGGCCCCAGACAAGTCACAGTGATTTCTGTTTTCTTCCGTCAGACTCACTGGTCTTCGGCAAAGTTTGAAATCCCTGCCACTGGACCTTTCACAGGGTGTGAGATCAGGCATCGAGTCACTCAAGGAGACATTTACACGTAGGTGGCACAGCACTCTCTTGACATGTACGTTTTCAGAAAAGCGCAATACCCATACTTAAATGAAAGGCTGTATTGATGCCATGCCTTTTCCTTCATTTTCTCTCAAACAGGTTGCTCAGTTCCAGATTCCCTCATGGTAAGTTTATTTCCATGGCTGTATTACATGGATTATACAATGTTTGATCAAAGTCTACAGGGCACAAATGTGCCACAGTAACTTCATTAAGGAGTCCACATTGAGGTATTTTAAGTTCAATAAGCTTGTGCCATTAGACCTATAATTGTACTTTGCTTTTCTCTAGTGCAAGCGGACCACGGTTAACGGTAAGCCCTTAAAATTCCAGATGTTTCAACTTTGGTGAGAAAAATGGCATTCTCAATGTACAGTGTCTAATACGCAAATGTTGTCTTTTCACAGAGGACCTCATCTGTGCTGCAGTCGATAGGTAGGTGGCTGACTGTTTTGTCCGGTGCTGAGTTTTGGGTAGGTAAAGTTCTTTCACACGACCCAGCCACGACCTCAACGTGTTCCTTTTTCGCCGTTTTCCTCAGATCACAACTCAATCAGACCCTGTTTAGTGGCAATTCCTCCAAATCTCTGTGCAGTTTTACCATCACTGACCATGCCTGTTCCTCGGTAAGACTGTTTTATGTGAGCTGTGAATCCAAGAAACAGATTTGGCTTTTGCCACATTGTCATCCTGAGACAAATCTCCATAAGCTCTGAAAGTCTTTGCTTTATCTCCTGTCTAATATTTTCCTAGGCTACAGATCTCACATCCACCAACGTGGCCACGCTGCTGAAATGCTCTGTGGAAAGCCAGACGGCATACCCGGTAGAGGTCTGGAAACTTTTCTTTGAAAAAGCTTCTCCTACGCTAGACCAGGCTCTTGAGACATTCGCCACCATGGTAAATCCAGTCCCGCAATTTCACAAAATGAGTGGTTCCCTGTGAAAATTCTGTGTCAAACAAAATGATTTTTCCAATTATAGGCCCCCAACACCAGCAACCCGTCCTTATCACACGCTCTTGAGGCTATTGGAGAGGTGATAATTGCCAACTTCAGCCACGCACAACTGCAGAGTGACGCCTTTGTCAGCAACTGGTTCCACACAAAGATCCGCTCCTTTCTGGCCTCTCCATCCCCCAACTTCCTATTCTGCCTCAGCACCAACAACTTCAGCTGCCTCACGTACCAGACTGTGTAAGCAAATATGTGATATATTTCTCCACTGTAAACACCATTTCAGAGGAAGCTGCAGTTTTCTCGTTGTTTTGATGTTGACAACCCTCCTCTCAAATTTTTAGCATCAAGGCATTCGGCAGCCAAACGGCATCCATGGAGAGAGAAAGACAGCAAGCAGTCTTCACTCACTTCGTCAAACCATTCCTTTCAAGAAATGACTCATCAGGTAAAAAGCAGGCTCTCTGACTGGTTTTGGTCAAGTTTGGAAAGCATGTGGTGGTAAAACCCCGCCAATGGCATTGTTTCTGTCTTCTTTGCAGATCCAGGCTGTGTCTCATTTAGCGGGGGTAGCAGAGAGTGGCTACAGGCAAACCTTGGCAACTTCTCTGGTTTTGCAACCCTGCGGGATTTGCAAGCCCTCAATTCCAACTTCTCCAGTGTACGTGCTGACTGCAGTTGTGCTTTTCTTCTCCCACACTGAAATGTCCTGTCTATGGTTTTGCAACTATTTGATTTCCTATCAATTGCCTTTTGTAGGCCGATGCGTTGTCAGCGCTCACTCCTACTCAGCTGGCACAGTTGACACTGAGCTTGGGGGCCTCCAATGACACAGACCAAATCGACATCGTGTTGGAGCGACTTGAGGAGGGCAATGCTCAGGAAAATGTAGATGAATTCCTGACGCAGCTGACAGCAAATGGAGAGGTAGGCTACAATTGACACTGGAGAAAGAAGGACAGTCCTGGGCTTTTTGAGGAGCACACTCAGTACTTAGATTTGTATCTAAACGTCTGCATCAGCTGCAGGGGACTCGTTTAAATCGATTATTTCGATACATCCATTCTAGCGTCCTGTATGGTGAACTTGCAGCACGTAAACTGTGGGATGTTTGAGTCCTCTCATGTCGTGATTTGACAGGTCCCTGATTTCCAACCTGTTGTGAGAGATCGTCTAATGAACAGCACCTTTAACATCATCAGTCCGCATTTCCTGCATTTCACGGGGACCGACTGGTTTCTTTGGTTCCGTGTGAAACTGGTACCCATCCTCCCAAGTTTCAGTCCAACGATGCTGCGGAATGCAACCTCAAACCTCAGCTGTACAAACTACCATGTCGTGTGAGTAATGTCTGACGAACAAGCAAGGCAGCATGGCACCAGCCAACGTAAAAAATGCTAGCGAGGGACTGTGTGAGATTGTTCCTTTTCTCTCTTTGCAGTGTGAGTGGGTTGGCCAGAGTTTTCCTTGCAATGTCGCCGCATACACGACAAGGAACCGCAGAGGTTATGACGGGCTACCTGAGAAGTTCTACTAGTGTCACCAACCAGACAGGTAGGGCAGACGCATTGAAATGCGCCCTGTGGTTGCTTGTGCGCGTCTCCTTCATGGAGTCCAAATTGTGAAACAGTGTACTTCAGTGACACTGAGAGGAAAACTGGCACTCCATTTGTTCCGCACGTGTGTGACAAATAATGTTTGCTGAATTGTATTTATGCTAACGTCCATCTACGTGCCTTAGCTTGCAGGCAGGGAAATCAGAGCGATTCGGAATGGCTTGGAGCAAACTTTGGTCCATTTTCCCAATACACAACATACGCTGAGCTCAAAGTCTTCAACCTCTCTGGGGTGAGTCATACATTTAATTACCAATTTTCCTTGATGGGAGCAGCACAGTTTTCGTAACTACAAAAAAGCGTGCACACTTGGGTGGTTTTGCCGTGTCAAAGTGAAAAGCAATCCATACATCCTCTTTGTTCGTGTCATCAGCTGGCAGTTTTGGACTCCCTCTCACCGGAACAAAAGGCTGAGCTGATCCTGGATCCAGAGAGCGACGCCTCTGAGGATGAGGCCGTGGTAAGGGAGGTGTTCGACAGCTTGACGGAGCCCCAAAATGATGAGCAGTTGGATCCGTTTTTCCAGGCTTTTGCAAACATCAACAAGCAGGTGAATGCTTAACTTGAAGATTGTCAGCCAACTTTGTGTGAAAATCTGACAAACAGGCTGCGTGAAACTTGTCCTGCACGCGATGAATTTTTGCAGGAGCTATTCAGGGGCCAAGATTAGGCTCAAACTGATACCTTTATCCTATGCTTCTTGATGCAATGCTCCTGATGCGCTGAATTACAACAGCTGTTTCACCAAGCTTGCTCTCTCTTCTACAGTGATGTCAAAAGGGTAAAATGTCCCCCTGAACTGAATCATCAATCCTTTTACTTCCAGAGAAACATCACCTTCCTCCAAAATCCAGGTGTGCGAGACACCATCTTGAACCTGACCTTGACGGCCCTTGCCTCCAAATTTCATGACTTTAAGCCCGAAGACTTTCGGCTGTGGTTCCAGGACAATTTGGCTGCTCTAATGCCAAGCCTCGGTCCTGGCAGCCTTGTGGGGATCCCCCGTAACATCACCTGTGAATCCTATGCAGCTGTGTAAGAGATGACACCTCTGTAGTCCACAGTTAGACATTTTGGGTTTGCTTGGTGTCAACCCGTGGCCCCAGACAAGTCACAGTGATTTCTGTTTTCTTCCGTCAGACTCACTGGTCTTCGGCAAAGTTTGAAATCCCTGCCACTGGACCTTTCACAGGGTGTGAGATCAGGCATCGAGTCACTCAAGGAGACATTTACACGTAGGTGGCACAGCACTCTCTTGACATGTACGTTTTCAGAAAAGCGCAATACCCATACTTAAATGAAAGGCTGTATTGATGCCATGCCTTTTCCTTCATTTTCTCTCAAACAGGTTGCTCAGTTCCAGATTCCCTCATGGTAAGTTTATTTCCATGGCTGTATTACATGGATTATACAATGTTTGATCAAAGTCTACAGGGCACAAATGTGCCACAGTAACTTCATTAAGGAGTCCACATTGAGGTATTTTAAGTTCAATAAGCTTGTGCCATTAGACCTATAATTGTACTTTGCTTTTCTCTAGTGCAAGCGGACCACGGTTAACGGTAAGCCCTTAAAATTCCAGATGTTTCAACTTTGGTGAGAAAAATGGCATTCTCAATGTACAGTGTCTAATACGCAAATGTTGTCTTTTCACAGAGGACCTCATCTGTGCTGCAGTCGATAGGTAGGTGGCTGACTGTTTTGTCCGGTGCTGAGTTTTGGGTAGGTAAAGTTCTTTCACACGACCCAGCCACGACCTCAACGTGTTCCTTTTTCGCCGTTTTCCTCAGATCACAACTCAATCAGACCCTGTCTAGTGGCAATTCCTCCAAATCTCTGTGCAGTTTTACCATCACTGACCATGCCTGTTCCTCGGTAAGACTGTTTTATGTGAGCTGTGAATCCAAGAAACAGATTTGGCTTTTGCCACATTGTCATCCTGAGACAAATCTCCATAAGCTCTGAAAGTCTTTGCTTTATCTCCTGTCTAATATTTTCCTAGGCTACAGATCTCACATCCACCAACGTGGCCACGCTGCTGAAATGCTCTGTGGAAAGCCAGACGGCATACCCGGTAGAGGTCTGGAAACTTTTCTTTGAAAAAGCTTCTCCTACGCTAGACCAGGCTCTTGAGACATTCGCCACCATGGTAAATCCAGTCCCGCAATTTCACAAAATGAGTGGTTCCCTGTGAAAATTCTGTGTCAAACAAAATGATTTTTCCAATTATAGGCCCCCAACACCAGCAACCCGTCCTTATCACACGCTCTTGAGGCTATTGGAGAGGTGATAATTGCCAACTTCAGCCAGGCACAACTGCAGAGTGACGCCTTTGTCAGCAACTGGTTCCACACAAAGATCCGCTCCTTTCTGGCCTCTCCATCCCCCAACTTCCTATTCTGCCTCAGCACCAACAACTTCAGCTGCCTCACGTACCAGACTGTGTAAGCAAATATGTGATATATTTCTCCACTGTAAACACCATTTCAGAGGAAGCTGCAGTTTTCTCGTTGTTTTGATGTTGACAACCCTCCTCTCAAATTTTTAGCATCAAGGCATTCGGCAGCCAAACGGCATCCATGGAGAGAGAAAGACAGCAAGCAGTCTTCACTCACTTCGTCAAACCATTCCTTTCAAGAAATGACTCATCAGGTAAAAAGCAGGCTCTCTGACTGGTTTTGGTCAAGTTTGGAAAGCATGTGGTGGTAAAACCCCGCCAATGGCATTGTTTCTGTCTTCTTTGCAGATCCAGGCTGTGTCTCATTTAGCGGGGGTAGCAGAGAGTGGCTACAGGCAAACCTTGGCAACTTCTCTGGTTTTGCAACCCTGCGGGATTTGCAAGCCCTCAATTCCAACTTCTCCAGTGTACGTGCTGACTGCAGTTGTGCTTTTCTTCTCCCACACTGAAATGTCCTGTCTATGGTTTTGCAACTATTTGATTTCCTATCAATTGCCTTTTGTAGGCCGATGCGTTGTCAGCGCTCACTCCTACTCAGCTGGCACAGTTGACACTGAGCTTGGGGGCCTCCAATGACACAGACCAAATCGACATCGTGTTGGAGCGACTTGAGGAGGGCAATGCTCTGGAAAATGTAGATGAATTCCTGACGCAGCTGACAGCAAATGGAGAGGTAGGCTACAATTGACACTGGAGAAAGAAGGACAGTCCTGGGCTTTTTGAGGAGCACACTCAGTACTTAGATTTGTATCTAAACGTCTGCATCAGCTGCAGGGGACTCGTTTAAATCGATTATTTCGATACATCCATTCTAGCGTCCTGTATGGTGAACTTGCAGCACGTAAACTGTGGGATGTTTGAGTCCTCTCATGTCGTGATTTGACAGGTCCCTGATTTCCAACCTGTTGTGAGAGATCGTCTAATGAACAGCACCTTTAACATCATCAGTCCGCATTTCCTGCATTTCACGGGGACCGACTGGTTTCTTTGGTTCCGTGTGAAACTGGTACCCATCCTCCCAAGTTTCAGTCCAACGATGCTGCGGAATGCAACCTCAAACCTCAGCTGTACAAACTACCATGTCGTGTGAGTAATGTCTGACGAACAAGCAAGGCAGCATGGCACCAGCCAACGTAAAAAATGCTAGCGAGGGACTGTGTGAGATTGTTCCTTTTCTCTCTTTGCAGTGTGAGTGGGTTGGCCAGAGTTTTCCTTGCAATGTCGCCGCATACACGACAAGGAACCGCAGAGGTTATGACGGGCTACCTGAGAAGTTCTACTAGTGTCACCAACCAGACAGGTAGGGCAGACGCATTGAAATGCGCCCTGTGGTTGCTTGTGCGCGTCTCCTTCATGGAGTCCAAATTGTGAAACAGTGTACTTCAGTGACACTGAGAGGAAAACTGGCACTCCATTTGTTCCGCACGTGTGTGACAAATAATGTTTGCTGAATTGTATTTATGCTAACGTCCATCTACGTGCCTTAGCTTGCAGGCAGGGAAATCAGAGCGATTCGGAATGGCTTGGAGCAAACTTTGGTCCATTTTCCCAATACACAACATACGCTGAGCTCAAAGTCTTCAACCTCTCTGGGGTGAGTCATACATTTAATTACCAATTTTCCTTGATGGGAGCAGCACAGTTTTCGTAACTACAAAAAAGCGTGCACACTTGGGTGGTTTTGCCGTGTCAAAGTGAAAAGCAATCCATACATCCTCTTTGTTCGTGTCATCAGCTGGCAGTTTTGGACTCCCTCTCACCGGAACAAAAGGCTGAGCTGATCCTGGATCCAGAGAGCGACGCCTCTGAGGATGAGGCCGTGGTAAGGGAGGTGTTCGACAGCTTGACGGAGCCCCAAAATGATGAGCAGTTGGATCCGTTTTTCCAGGCTTTTGCAAACATCAACAAGCAGGTGAATGCTTAACTTGAAGATTGTCAGCCAACTTTGTGTGAAAATCTGACAAACAGGCTGCGTGAAACTTGTCCTGCACGCGATGAATTTTTGCAGGAGCTATTCAGGGGCCAAGATTAGGCTCAAACTGATACCTTTATCCTATGCTTCTTGATGCAATGCTCCTGATGCGCTGAATTACAACAGCTGTTTCACCAAGCTTGCTCTCTCTTCTACAGTGATGTCAAAAGGGTAAAATGTCCCCCTGAACTGAATCATCAATCCTTTTACTTCCAGAGAAACATCACCTTCCTCCAAAATCCAGGTGTGCGAGACACCATCTTGAACCTGACCTTGACGGCCCTTGCCTCCAAATTTCATGACTTTAAGCCCGAAGACTTTCGGCTGTGGTTCCAGGACAATTTGGCTGCTCTAATGCCAAGCCTCGGTCCTGGCAGCCTTGTGGGGATCCCCCGTAACATCACCTGTGAATCCTTTGCAGCTATGTAAGAGATGACACCTCTGTAGTCCACAGTTAGACATTTTGGGTTTGCTTGGTGTCAACCCGTGGCCCCAGACAAGTCACAGTGATTTCTGTTTTCTTCCGTCAGACTCACTGGTCTTCGGCAAAGTTTGAAATCCCTGCCACTGGACCTTTCACAGGGTGTGAGATCAGGCATCGTGTCACTCAAGGAGACATTTACACGTAGGTGGCACAGCACTCTCTTGACATGTACGTTTTCAGAAAAGCGCAATACCCATACTTAAATGAAAGGCTGTATTGATGCCATGCCTTTTCCTTCATTTTCTCTCAAACAGGTTGCTCAGTTCCAGATTCCCTCATGGTAAGTTTATTTCCATGGCTGTATTACATGGATTATACAATGTTTGATCAAAGTCTACAGGGCACAAATGTGCCACAGTAACTTCATTAAGGAGTCCACATTGAGGTATTTTAAGTTCAATAAGCTTGTGCCATTAGACCTATAATTGTACTTTGCTTTTCTCTAGTGCAAGCGGACCACGGTTAACGGTAAGCCCTTAAAATTCCAGATGTTTCAACTTTGGTGAGAAAAATGGCATTCTCAATGTACAGTGTCTAATACGCAAATGTTGTCTTTTCACAGAGGACCTCATCTGTGCTGCAGTCGATAGGTAGGTGGCTGACTGTTTTGTCCGGTGCTGAGTTTTGGGTAGGTAAAGTTCTTTCACACGACCCAGCCACGACCTCAACGTGTTCCTTTTTCGCCGTTTTCCTCAGATCACAACTCAATCAGACCCTGTCTAGTGGCAATTCCTCCAAATCTCTGTGCAGTTTTACCATCACTGACCATGCCTGTTCCTCGGTAAGACTGTTTTATGTGAGCTGTGAATCCAAGAAACAGATTTGGCTTTTGCCACATTGTCATCCTGAGACAAATCTCCATAAGCTCTGAAAGTCTTTGCTTTATCTCCTGTCTAATATTTTCCTAGGCTACAGATCTCACATCCACCAACGTGGCCACGCTGCTGAAATGCTCTGTGGAAAGCCAGACGGCATACCCGGTAGAGGTCTGGAAACTTTTCTTTGAAAAAGCTTCTCCTACGCTAGACCAGGCTCTTGAGACATTCGCCACCATGGTAAATCCAGTCCCGCAATTTCACAAAATGAGTGGTTCCCTGTGAAAATTCTGTGTCAAACAAAATGATTTTTCCAATTATAGGCCCCCAACACCAGCAACCCGTCCTTATCACACGCTCTTGAGGCTATTGGAGAGGTGATAATTGCCAACTTCAGCCAGGCACAACTGCAGAGTGACGCCTTTGTCAGCAACTGGTTCCACACAAAGATCCGCTCCTTTCTGGCCTCTCCATCCCCCAACTTCCTATTCTGCCTTAGCACCAACAACTTCAGCTGCCTCACGTACCAGACTGTGTAAGCAAATATGTGATATATTTCTCCACTGTAAACACCATTTCAGAGGAAGCTGCAGTTTTCTCGTTGTTTTGATGTTGACAACCCTCCTCTCAAATTTTTAGCATCAAGGCATTCGGCAGCCAAACGGCATCCATGGAGAGAGAAAGACAGCAAGCAGTCTTCACTCACTTCGTCAAACCATTCCTTTCAAGAAATGACTCATCAGGTAAAAAGCAGGCTCTCTGACTGGTTTTGGTCAAGTTTGGAAAGCATGTGGTGGTAAAACCCCGCCAATGGCATTGTTTCTGTCTTCTTTGCAGATCCAGGCTGTGTCTCATTTAGCGGGGGTAGCAGAGAGTGGCTACAGGCAAACCTTGGCAACTTCTCTGGTTTTGCAACCCTGCGGGATTTGCAAGCCCTCAATTCCAACTTCTCCAGTGTACGTGCTGACTGCAGTTGTGCTTTTCTTCTCCCACACTGAAATGTCCTGTCTATGGTTTTGCAACTATTTGATTTCCTATCAATTGCCTTTTGTAGGCCGATGCGTTGTCAGCGCTCACTCCTACTCAGCTGGCACAGTTGACACTGAGCTTGGGGGCCTCCAATGACACAGACCAAATCGACATCGTGTTGGAGCGACTTGAGGAGGGCAATGCTCTGGAAAATGTAGATGAATTCCTGACGCAGCTGACAGCAAATGGAGAGGTAGGCTACAATTGACACTGGAGAAAGAAGGACAGTCCTGGGCTTTTTGAGGAGCACACTCAGTACTTAGGTTTGTATCTAAACGTCTGCATCAGCTGCAGGGGACTCGTTTAAATCGATTATTTCGATACATCCATTCTAGCGTCCTGTATGGTGAACTTGCAGCACGTAAACTGTGGGATGTTTGAGTCCTCTCATGTCGTGATTTGACAGGTCCCTGATTTCCAACCTGTTGTGAGAGATCGTCTAATGAACAGCACCTTTAACATCATCAGTCCGCATTTCCTGCATTTCACGGGGACCGACTGGTTTCTTTGGTTCCGTGTGAAACTGGTACCCATCCTCCCAAGTTTCAGTCCAACGATGCTGCGGAATGCAACCTCAAACCTCAGCTGTACAAACTACCATGTCGTGTGAGTAATGTCTGACGAACAAGCAAGGCAGCATGGCACCAGCCAACGTAAAAAATGCTAGCGAGGGACTGTGTGAGATTGTTCCTTTTCTCTCTTTGCAGTGTGAGTGGGTTGGCCAGAGTTTTCCTTGCAATGTCGCCGCATACACGACAAGGAACCGCAGAGGTTATGACGGGCTACCTGAGAAGTTCTACTAGTGTCACCAACCAGACAGGTAGGGCAGACGCATTGAAATGCGCCCTGTGGTTGCTTGTGCGCGTCTCCTTCATGGAGTCCAAATTGTGAAACAGTGTACTTCAGTGACACTGAGAGGAAAACTGGCACTCCATTTGTTCCGCACGTGTGTGACAAATAATGTTTGCTGAATTGTATTTATGCTAACGTCCATCTACGTGCCTTAGCTTGCAGGCAGGGAAATCAGAGCGATTCGGAATGGCTTGGAGCAAACTTTGGTCCATTTTCCCAATACACAACATACGCTGAGCTCAAAGTCTTCAACCTCTCTGGGGTGAGTCATACATTTAATTCCCAATTTTCCTTGATGGGAGCAGCACAGTTTTCGTAACTACAAAAAAGCGTGCACACTTGGGTGGTTTTGCCGTGTCAAAGTGAAAAGCAATCCATACATCCTCTTTGTTCGTGTCATCAGCTGGCAGTTTTGGACTCCCTCTCACCGGAACAAAAGGCTGAGCTGATCCTGGATCCAGAGAGCGACGCCTCTGAGGATGAGGCCGTGGTAAGGGAGGTGTTCGACAGCTTGACGGAGCCCCAAAATGATGAGCAGTTGGATCCGTTTTTCCAGGCTTTTGCAAACATCAACAAGCAGGTGAATGCTTAACTTGAAGATTGTCAGCCAACTTTGTGTGAAAATCTGACAAACAGGCTGCGTGAAACTTGTCCTGCACGCGATGAATTTTTGCAGGAGCTATTAAGGGGCCAAGATTAGGCTCAAACTGATACCTTTATCCTATGCTTCTTGATGCAATGCTCCTGATGCGCTGAATTACAACAGCTGTTTCACCAAGCTTGCTCTCTCTTCTACAGTGATGTCAAAAGGGTAAAATGTCCCCCTGAACTGAATCATCAATCCTTTTACTTCCAGAGAAACATCACCTTCCTCCAAAATCCAGGTGTGCGAGACACCATCTTGAACCTGACCTTGACGGCCCTTGCCTCCAAATTTCATGACTTTAAGCCCGAAGACTTTCGGCTGTGGTTCCAGGACAATTTGGCTGCTCTAATGCCAAGCCTCGGTCCTGGCAGCCTTGTGGGGATCCCCCGTAACATCACCTGTGAATCCTATGCAGCTGTGTAAGAGATGACACCTCTGTAGTCCACAGTTAGACATTTTGGGTTTGCTTGGTGTCAACCCGTGGCCCCAGACAAGTCACAGTGATTTCTGTTTTCTTCCGTCAGACTAACTGGTCTTCGGCAAAGTTTGAAATCCCTGCCACTGGACCTTTCACAGGGTGTGAGATCAGGCATCGAGTCACTCAAGGAGACATTTACACGTAGGTGGCACAGCACTCTCTTGACATGTACGTTTTCAGAAAAGCGCAATACCCATACTTAAATGAAAGGCTGTATTGATGCCATGCCTTTTCCTTCATTTTCTCTCAAACAGGTTGCTCAGTTCCAGATTCCCTCATGGTAAGTTTATTTCCATGGCTGTATTACATGGATTATACAATGTTTGATCAAAGTCTACAGGGCACAAATGTGCCACAGTAACTTCATTAAGGAGTCCACATTGAGGTATTTTAAGTTCAATAAGCTTGTGCCATTAGACCTATAATTGTACTTTGCTTTTCTCTAGTGCAAGCGGACCACGGTTAACGGTAAGCCCTTAAAATTCCAGATGTTTCAACTTTGGTGAGAAAAATGGCATTCTCAATGTACAGTGTCTAATACGCAAATGTTGTCTTTTCACAGAGGACCTCATCTGTGCTGCAGTCGATAGGTAGGTGGCTGACTGTTTTGTCCGGTGCTGAGTTTTGGGTAGGTAAAGTTCTTTCACACGACCCAGCCACGACCTCAACGTGTTCCTTTTTCGCCGTTTTCCTCAGATCACAACTCAATCAGACCCTGTCTAGTGGCAATTCCTCCAAATCTCTGTGCAGTTTTACCATCACTGACCATGCCTGTTCCTCGGTAAGACTGTTTTATGTGAGCTGTGAATCCAAGAAACAGATTTGGCTTTTGCCACATTGTCATCCTGAGACAAATCTCCATAAGCTCTGAAAGTCTTTGCTTTATCTCCTGTCTAATATTTTCCTAGGCTACAGATCTCACATCCACCAACGTGGCCACGCTGCTGAAATGCTCTGTGGAAAGCCAGACGGCATACCCGGTAGAGGTCTGGAAACTTTTCTTTGAAAAAGCTTCTCCTACGCTAGACCAGGCTCTTGAGACATTCGCCACCATGGTAAATCCAGTCCCGCAATTTCACAAAATGAGTGGTTCCCTGTGAAAATTCTGTGTCAAACAAAATGATTTTTCCAATTATAGGCCCCCAACACCAGCAACCCGTCCTTATCACATGCTCTTGAGGCTATTGGAGAGGTGATAATTGCCAACTTCAGCCAGGCACAACTGCAGAGTGACGCCTTTGTCAGCAACTGGTTCCACACAAAGATCCGCTCCTTTCTGGCCTCTCCATCCCCCAACTTCCTATTCTGCCTTAGCACCAACAACTTCAGCTGCCTCACGTACCAGACTGTGTAAGCAAATATGTGATATATTTCTCCACTGTAAACACCATTTCAGAGGAAGCTGCAGTTTTCTCGTTGTTTTGATGTTGACAACCCTCCTCTCAAATTTTTAGCATCAAGGCATTCGGCAGCCAAACGGCATCCATGGAGAGAGAAAGACAGCAAGCAGTCTTCACTCACTTCGTCAAACCATTCCTTTCAAGAAATGACTCATCAGGTAAAAAGCAGGCTCTCTGACTGGTTTTGGTCAAGTTTGGAAAGCATGTGGTGGTAAAACCCCGCCAATGGCATTGTTTCTGTCTTCTTTGCAGATCCAGGCTGTGTCTCATTTAGCGGGGGTAGCAGAGAGTGGCTACAGGCAAACCTTGGCAACTTCTCTGGTTTTGCAACCCTGCGGGATTTGCAAGCCCTCAATTCCAACTTCTCCAGTGTACGTGCTGACTGCAGTTGTGCTTTTCTTCTCCCACACTGAAATGTCCTGTCTATGGTTTTGCAACTATTTGATTTCCTATCAATTGCCTTTTGTAGGCCGATGCGTTGTCAGCGCTCACTCCTACTCAGCTGGCACAGTTGACACTGAGCTTGGGGGCCTCCAATGACACAGACCAAATCGACATCGTGTTGGAGCGACTTGAGGAGGGCAATGCTCTGGAAAATGTAGATGAATTCCTGACGCAGCTGACAGCAAATGGAGAGGTAGGCTACAATTGACACTGGAGAAAGAAGGACAGTCCTGGGCTTTTTGAGGAGCACACTCAGTACTTAGGTTTGTATCTAAACGTCTGCATCAGCTGCAGGGGACTCGTTTAAATCGATTATTTCGATACATCCATTCTAGCGTCCTGTATGGTGAACTTGCAGCACGTAAACTGTGGGATGTTTGAGTCCTCTCATGTCGTGATTTGACAGGTCCCTGATTTCCAACCTGTTGTGAGAGATCGTCTAATGAACAGCACCTTTAACATCATCAGTCCGCATTTCCTGCATTTCACGGGGACCGACTGGTTTCTTTGGTTCCGTGTGAAACTGGTACCCATCCTCCCAAGTTTCAGTCCAACGATGCTGCGGAATGCAACCTCAAACCTCAGCTGTACAAACTACCATGTCGTGTGAGTAATGTCTGACGAACAAGCAAGGCAGCATGGCACCAGCCAACGTAAAAAATGCTAGCGAGGGACTGTGTGAGATTGTTCCTTTTCTCTCTTTGCAGTGTGAGTGGGTTGGCCAGAGTTTTCCTTGCAATGTCGCCGCATACACGACAAGGAACCGCAGAGGTTATGACGGGCTACCTGAGAAGTTCTACTAGTGTCACCAACCAGACAGGTAGGGCAGACGCATTGAAATGCGCCCTGTGGTTGCTTGTGCGCGTCTCCTTCATGGAGTCCAAATTGTGAAACAGTGTACTTCAGTGACACTGAGAGGAAAACTGGCACTCCATTTGTTCCGCACGTGTGTGACAAATAATGTTTGCTGAATTGTATTTATGCTAACGTCCATCTACGTGCCTTAGCTTGCAGGCAGGGAAATCAGAGCGATTCGGAATGGCTTGGAGCAAACTTTGGTCCATTTTCCCAATACACAACATACGCTGAGCTCAAAGTCTTCAACCTCTCTGGGGTGAGTCATACATTTAATTCCCAATTTTCCTTGATGGGAGCAGCACAGTTTTCGTAACTACAAAAAAGCGTGCACACTTGGGTGGTTTTGCCGTGTCAAAGTGAAAAGCAATCCATACATCCTCTTTGTTCGTGTCATCAGCTGGCAGTTTTGGACTCCCTCTCACCGGAACAAAAGGCTGAGCTGATCCTGGATCCAGAGAGCGACGCCTCTGAGGATGAGGCCGTGGTAAGGGAGGTGTTCGACAGCTTGACGGAGCCCCAAAATGATGAGCAGTTGGATCCGTTTTTCCAGGCTTTTGCAAACATCAACAAGCAGGTGAATGCTTAACTTGAAGATTGTCAGCCAACTTTGTGTGAAAATCTGACAAACAGGCTGCGTGAAACTTGTCCTGCACGCGATGAATTTTTGCAGGAGCTATTAAGGGGCCAAGATTAGGCTCAAACTGATACCTTTATCCTATGCTTCTTGATGCAATGCTCCTGATGCGCTGAATTACAACAGCTGTTTCACCAAGCTTGCTCTCTCTTCTACAGTGATGTCAAAAGGGTAAAATGTCCCCCTGAACTGAATCATCAATCCTTTTACTTCCAGAGAAACATCACCTTCCTCCAAAATCCAGGTGTGCGAGACACCATCTTGAACCTGACCTTGACGGCCCTTGCCTCCAAATTTCATGACTTTAAGCCCGAAGACTTTCGGCTGTGGTTCCAGGACAATTTGGCTGCTCTAATGCCAAGCCTCGGTCCTGGCAGCCTTGTGGGGATCCCCCGTAACATCACCTGTGAATCCTATGCAGCTGTGTAAGAGATGACACCTCTGTAGTCCACAGTTAGACATTTTGGGTTTGCTTGGTGTCAACCCGTGGCCCCAGACAAGTCACAGTGATTTCTGTTTTCTTCCGTCAGACTAACTGGTCTTCGGCAAAGTTTGAAATCCCTGCCACTGGACCTTTCACAGGGTGTGAGATCAGGCATCGAGTCACTCAAGGAGACATTTACACGTAGGTGGCACAGCACTCTCTTGACATGTACGTTTTCAGAAAAGCGCAATACCCATACTTAAATGAAAGGCTGTATTGATGCCATGCCTTTTCCTTCATTTTCTCTCAAACAGGTTGCTCAGTTCCAGATTCCCTCATGGTAAGTTTATTTCCATGGCTGTATTACATGGATTATACAATGTTTGATCAAAGTCTACAGGGCACAAATGTGCCACAGTAACTTCATTAAGGAGTCCACATTGAGGTATTTTAAGTTCAATAAGCTTGTGCCATTAGACCTATAATTGTACTTTGCTTTTCTCTAGTGCAAGCGGACCACGGTTAACGGTAAGCCCTTAAAATTCCAGATGTTTCAACTTTGGTGAGAAAAATGGCATTCTCAATGTACAGTGTCTAATACGCAAATGTTGTCTTTTCACAGAGGACCTCATCTGTGCTGCAGTCGATAGGTAGGTGGCTGACTGTTTTGTCCGGTGCTGAGTTTTGGGTAGGTAAAGTTCTTTCACACGACCCAGCCACGACCTCAACGTGTTCCTTTTTCGCCGTTTTCCTCAGATCACAACTCAATCAGACCCTGTCTAGTGGCAATTCCTCCAAATCTCTGTGCAGTTTTACCATCACTGACCATGCCTGTTCCTCGGTAAGACTGTTTTATGTGAGCTGTGAATCCAAGAAACAGATTTGGCTTTTGCCACATTGTCATCCTGAGACAAATCTCCATAAGCTCTGAAAGTCTTTGCTTTATCTCCTGTCTAATATTTTCCTAGGCTACAGATCTCACATCCACCAACGTGGCCACGCTGCTGAAATGCTCTGTGGAAAGCCAGACGGCATACCCGGTAGAGGTCTGGAAACTTTTCTTTGAAAAAGCTTCTCCTACGCTAGACCAGGCTCTTGAGACATTCGCCACCATGGTAAATCCAGTCCCGCAATTTCACAAAATGAGTGGTTCCCTGTGAAAATTCTGTGTCAAACAAAATGATTTTTCCAATTATAGGCCCCCAACACCAGCAACCCGTCCTTATCACACGCTCTTGAGGCTATTGGAGAGGTGATAATTGCCAACTTCAGCCAGGCACAACTGCAGAGTGACGCCTTTGTCAGCAACTGGTTCCACACAAAGATCCGCTCCTTTCTGGCCTCTCCATCCCCCAACTTCCTATTCTGCCTCAGCACCAACAACTTCAGCTGCCTCACGTACCAGACTGTGTAAGCAAATATGTGATATATTTCTCCACTGTAAACACCATTTCAGAGGAAGCTGCAGTTTTCTCGTTGTTTTGATGTTGACAACCCTCCTCTCAAATTTTTAGCATCAAGGCATTCGGCAGCCAAACGGCATCCATGGAGAGAGAAAGACAGCAAGCAGTCTTCACTCACTTCATCAAACCATTCCTTTCAAGAAATGACTCATCAGGTAAAAAGCAGGCTCTCTGACTGGTTTTGGTCAAGTTTGGAAAGCATGTGGTGGTAAAACCCCGCCAATGGCATTGTTTCTGTCTTCTTTGCAGATCCAGGCTGTGTCTCATTTAGCGGGGGTAGCAGAGAGTGGCTACAGGCAAACCTTGGCAACTTCTCTGGTTTTGCAACCCTGCGGGATTTGCAAGCCCTCAATTCCAACTTCTCCAGTGTACGTGCTGACTGCAGTTGTGCTTTTCTTCTCCCACACTGAAATGTCCTGTCTATGGTTTTGCAACTATTTGATTTCCTATCAATTGCCTTTTGTAGGCCGATGCGTTGTCAGCGCTCACTCCTACTCAGCTGGCACAGTTGACACTGAGCTTGGGGGCCTCCAATGACACAGACCAAATCGACATCGTGTTGGAGCGACTTGAGGAGGGCAATGCTCTGGAAAATGTAGATGAATTCCTGACGCAGCTGACAGCAAATGGAGAGGTAGGCTACAATTGACACTGGAGAAAGAAGGACAGTCCTGGGCTTTTTGAGGAGCACACTCAGTACTTATGTTTGTATCTAAACGTCTGCATCAGCTGCAGGGGACTCGTTTAAATCGATTATTTCGATACATCCATTCTAGCGTCCTGTATGGTGAACTTGCAGCACGTAAACTGTGGGATGTTTGAGTCCTCTCATGTCGTGATTTGACAGGTCCCTGATTTCCAACCTGTTGTGAGAGATCGTCTAATGAACAGCACCTTTAACATCATCAGTCCGCATTTCCTGCATTTCACGGGGACCGACTGGTTTCTTTGGTTCCGTGTGAAACTGGTACCCATCCTCCCAAGTTTCAGTCCAACGATGCTGCGGAATGCAACCTCAAACCTCAGCTGTACAAACTACCATGTCGTGTGAGTAATGTCTGACGAACAAGCAAGGCAGCATGGCACCAGCCAACGTAAAAAATGCTAGCGAGGGACTGTGTGAGATTGTTCCTTTTCTCTCTTTGCAGTGTGAGTGGGTTGGCCAGAGTTTTCCTTGCAATGTCGCCGCATACACGACAAGGAACCGCAGAGGTTATGACGGGCTACCTGAGAAGTTCTACTAGTGTCACCAACCAGACAGGTAGGGCAGACGCATTGAAATGCGCCCTGTGGTTGCTTGTGCGCGTCTCCTTCATGGAGTCCAAATTGTGAAACAGTGTACTTCAGTGACACTGAGAGGAAAACTGGCACTCCATTTGTTCCGCACGTGTGTGACAAATAATGTTTGCTGAATTGTATTTATGCTAATGTCCATCTACGTGCCTTAGCTTGCAGGCAGGGAAATCAGAGCGATTCGGAATGGCTTGGAGCAAACTTTGGTCCATTTTCCCAATACACAACATACGCTGAGCTCAAAGTCTTCAACCTCTCTGGGGTGAGTCATACATTTAATTACTAGTCTTCTTCCAAAACACCATGACATGTAACTAAGTACATTTTCCCAAGTACTGTACTTAAGTACAATTTTGACATACTAATTGTACTTACTTTACTACATTTATTTGCTAACTGTCGTTTCCAATTCATTTTCCAGATTGCATGCTGCATCAGAGCAGACTCAGTACATTTTTATTTTGATATATTTGATCAGTTATCGCATATTAAAAAAAAAAGCTCAATATCATATACAGTTATTTGCCAGGTCAATAATCAGCAAACCTATGATATATGGAGTGCCAACAAATATATGTCCAATTTACTTCCAAGTACTTATGATATATAAAGCTGCAGTCTGGAGTTTTAAGAAAAGAGTGGACTTAAAGTGTAACTAAACCCCTAGGTTTTGGCTGAGGTGCATCTGGGCTGGAAATTCAAAAAATCCCTTAATTGTGGGTGGGGCTCCAGGAGCAGTTAAGACAGGTCCAGTCACTCTGTGCAGCCTCCAACAGAGCCCCCCCCCCTCCCACACCACTACACTCACACATGCAAAAACACACACAGAGGGGCGGGGCGAACAGTTGTGGCTCGTGATGTAAGCTGCCTCCAAAACTCATCGGCCTCCATCTCAGCCAATAGCAAAATTTGATTGTAATAGCCCCGTTTTAACCCATAGAGGGCAGTCACTCTTACATTTTTACAACAAAATACACCAAATTGAAATACTTTGACTAAAATGTCAAGAGTTGGACCAGAACACATCAACAACACTACTTCATACCCAAATACATTTGTTTTCAGCAGAAAAAAGTGGTTTTGGGGTTTAGTTACACTTTAAGCCAGATAGTGACTTAAGCCATGGTAAACCAGAATATTTGAATGATACAGCTCCCAGGTCCCTCCTTCTTCCTCTCTGCTGCGCTGCAGCCCTGCCTTCAAAGCCCCTACCCATAGAGGAGCCTGCTGTGCATGAGCATGCTTGTAACGACAGTAATGGAGGACGCGAGATAATCAAGATGGCATTGGCAACAAAATATGCCCTGATTGTTCTATTTCTGATCAATAGAGCTAAATTACAGTGATGAGTGCCTCAGGCGAGTCACTGTAGATATCCAGAGCAACACTATTCCTCACAACGCGGTAGACAGAGTTACCAGGTAATCATTCAGGTAATCATCATCACCATGCTGTCTTTCTGGAGCATGAACAACGTTATTTCTCTAAACTAATTCAACCACTTCAGACATCCTGAACACAAACTAACGTTATCACTGCCCGGTCACTTGAAAGACACTTTTTCTAACCAGTAGCCATACAGACAAAGCTAAACACTGGAGTTAGCATACAAGCTTACAAGCTAGATTTAGCAACAAGCTACGTAGCTTGACTGCAAGATCGGCGATGTGCGCTATTGTGAGTATTACTGTAAGCACCGCCACCACCATAGCCTTGTGGTTAGAACATGAAAAACATGAAAACATGAAACATATATCAAGCAATGGTACTTACTTGTCCAACAGAAAAGCAGCTGCGTGAGGGAGGGGGGCTGCCAGCAGCATATGCACAAAGTGATTGACACCTGGCTTACACTCTCCTTGGCTCTGATTGGTTGTATTCAGCCGGGAACAGTAGATTCTTGCAAATCAAATTACAGCCACTGGGTGGGCCCACAGACAGTGGATTTTTACACAGCTGACCTGTTTCATATTCTACTGTCTGATCATAATGACAATTTTAGCAGATATAACCAAAAAAAAGTTACAGACTATAGCTTTGAGTACATTTATTGCCAGAAAGTTTCTTTTGATGTTTAAGTAAACTTAATTTCAGATACTCTAAGACGTTTACTCAAGTGCTATTCGTATGGATGACTTTCACTTTTCCCAAAGTAATGTTTATAAAAGTATTATTATGATGTTTAATTTAGTTTTTGTACAAATGGAGACAAGAGCAAGGAGCTATAATGAGAGAACAAATTGAGTGAACATGAGAAATTAAACATGTTTCCTTGCGGTTACATTTTTAAGCAGAAATACATAACTTTTAGGTCTTAGTTGGTCTCAATTATAGTTCACCTCATACTATAATTCCTGGAACTTTTGGATTAATAGGGCTCCCAGACTGTGGTTATCCAGGGTTAGGGTTAGGGTTATAGTGAAAATGGTATGACCCATATGAGGACTCTTCACTGCCACCTTTCCAAGGCTGATAGCTGAGTTGCAGAGCATTCATTAGTAAATGTCTGTGTAAGCATCTGTGTTAGGTTGTTAAACCTATACAGCCCCAATAGAGGGCTCTGCTTGGGTTTGTAGGGTTACAAAGAGTAATTGTTTTGGCATTGAAAAAAACAAGAATGTTTTTCCTAAAACTGAATATTTGTTAAATTAAGTTTTTTTTTGTCTTGTATCCCTCTCTTAGGTGACAATACTAGCCTCTCTTTCTTCAAGACAAAAAGCTGAATTGCTTCTTGAACCAAACAACTTGTCAAATGAGACCCTTGTGAGACAAGCATTCACAGAGCTGAGTGTTTCATCACGTGTGGAAGAACTTGCTTCTTTCTTTGAGAAATTTATCAGTGGTGCTGCAGAGGTGAGTATCTTAATTACATTTAGCTTATTGATTTTTCCTCTACAATCATAAACAAAATTACAAATGTATGTCATTTTTTTCTAGCAAAACCTGACAAGCATTGACCCAAGAGTGCGTGACACCGTCCTAAATCTGACACTAATGGCACTTGGATCAAAACTATCCACGCTAAATGCTGAGGGATTCAAGTTGTGGTTTCAAGTCTACCTACCTCTATTTCTCCCAAGCATTGACTCAAGCACTTTTGAAATTATTCCAAGAAATATCAGCTGTGACTCCTATCAAGAGATGTGAGTGAAAACTTTTCTTACTTGTCATATTAACCACAAGGGTTGTGGAATTTGAATAGAAATGTTTAACTTTCACACATTTTGGTGAATGGAATAATTTTGATTGCCTTCACAGTGTCAAGGGGTGCGACAATGTTTTCACACATCTCTCTGTGAGGCAGACCAAACAGGTTTTCACCTTCACAATGGACTATCTTGGGAGACATTCCTGCACAGGTAACTTGGATAGTAAAATAGCATAACACTACACGTGCAAGTACTTGTGTGTCTTGATTATGTCTGAATCCACATGTTTGATATGGAACGTTCATTTTAAAGACTCATTATTTTGATTCCTAGGTCTCTCCTGTGTTGAATGTGTAAATGATGATAGACAATGGCTCGAGGACAACTTTGGTCGGTTCCATTTGCACGCCTCGTATATAGATTTTGTCACTTTGAAGAGGAATTTCAATGGGGTAAGTGTTGCCTTTTAGTCCTTGTCAGTTTCACATTGTAATGTGTGAACATGTTACCATGTACAGTAAATGCTGTTGGGTCAAAGACGAGACATGTCCATGTTTGTGTCTGCATCAAATTAAATGTACAATTGTGATTTTATAGTAATGTTCCAAACTGCAAAATCATCAGTCAGTGTGATGGTCCCCACTTCATTTACACCATTACATCTTTACATAAACATTTAAAAATCCCAAGTAGGGCTGTCACGATATCAGATTTTCCCTGCACAAGTATTGTGACCAAACAAATTCACAATAACAATATAATTCATAAAATTGTGCTGTTGGTGACACCAGTGTCATCCATTATATTGAATGGTAAAATCACTGTGTAGCATCTTATTTATTTGTCATTTATTTCAGATACAGATACATTTCAGAGGGAGGTTTAGTATCTACAAATATGTTTTAACCCTAATAAATGTTAACATTCTAATGCATTTTTGTAATTCTTTTGATTTGTGTTCCTGATTTCTCTAGTTGCCTTTGGACAACATTTGTTTTCAACATCTGCTTCTTCTGTTATTTAATCAGGAATGTTATTGAAACTAATTTAATGATTCCGACTAATACTTAACACATTGCAAAAATAGGAACAATGACAATACAAATACACTATGCCTTTTTAACATCATTCAGAGGAATGAACCATGATCATTCAATTTAAAAATACATTTATATAAAAATTAAACAGTATACTTACACTGATCTTACAATATATGCAAATAATATTTCATCACACTAAACTTAATTGTATTTTTATTAATTTCCCATCCTTACAAAGACCTGTAAGGATGGGTAAACCTAGTGGTTGGCATGATATTGACATGGTGATAATAATTATTCTTTGGGGCTGTATTGTGATCATTGAATCACAAGCTCATCATATGCCATTATGTCACAAGATTGTTTGTATATTGTATAAACTGTTGGTAAACTAAATTACATTTTAGTGAACGTCATCTGTAAATAGCAATAAAAATGTACTGTTTGATAGCCATTACATTCTGCTCTGAAAATATTTAAATTAAACAGTATGCATTCTAACATACAGGAAAAAAAACAACATTCTAAGTTGTATTATACTTATTTTTTTTATGCTTGAAAAACCCCTTTACATCACTGTCCCTGCTACAGATCACTTATGATTTCACACCCTTTTCTAGACAGTAGATAACACAGCATTTTTACTTTTGAATTCATGATAGAAACCCAAACCCCAGAGTGCTTGTTAGTGAACCAACTCGGTTCCATTGTTTAGTTAGCACAAGAGTTAGACAGCCTTCCCATCAGCCTAGACAACCTGAATCAAAAAGAACAAACAAGCAAAAGCAGCAGTGTGTCAGCCTATTAAAGCTGTCCCTTTTTCCATGTTATAGGCTTTAAACGTTCACTGGTGTTTTGTATATGCGTTTTCACAATACCCAATAATACAAGCAATGTATGTTTTAGCTCTAAATATATCCAGCAGGTGGAGGTGGTTTATTCAAATGGGCCTTTGTGGTGATGGCATGGATTAGCTTACATAGGTCCTGATTCCAGCCTGGTCCCAACAGCTAGGCACAGCTGTTTCTCCCAACCTCTCTGTGCAATTCTACTGCTGTATCACCCAACACATCATCATAATCTTTTCCCCGTTGACAAAGCACACCCTCGAACATCGTAACAATGAACCAACAGGAAACTGACGAACAGCATGTGTACACTTAAATCAAAAGTGTAAGTGCAACTCCTCAAAGAACAGAAACTTGCCAATCTCAGAAGAGCAAGAGTGAAATTCAAGAGTGCTAAAATTACTTCAATATACTTTGTGTATTCTCTAAAAATAAACTGCACACACAGTCAAAATAGTTAGCTCGTTATTAAGTTGCCACCTTGATGTCAATCATGTGTATGAGTGTATGTATGCGCGTGTATGATCGGGAGGGTGGACTGAAATTCTGCTGCAATCAAAGGAGACAGGCCAAGGACAAAACAATGATAAACACAAAATATTTTTACAGATCAGCAGCTACAATAACTCAACTCAGGTTTCTAGATTAATGGGTGAAACGGGCAGGTACATTTAATCCAATTAGCAGGTCATCATACCAATATTTGTTCTTGCCTTGCCTTTGTACCTTAATTAAATAAATATTTACGTGCAATACTAAAATGTCAAAGTCCTCTGAGTGTAACGTGAAGTCTGATGCTTAATCTAAGCATACCACTGCATGCCATAACAGATTCAGCTGTTGGTACTGACTTACTGAAATGCTGTTTGTTACTTTCAGGTGGCGGTTGCAGATCTTCTCACTCTCAGTCAGCTCGCCCAGCTTGCAGCAACTCCCTCACAGCTACAAAGGATGCAAGATGTGACAAAAATAATGACAGTCATCAACCCTGTTGACTTTGGTGCTTTCTTTGACATAGTCTCACCAGCCATTGAGGTAAACATCTTCATAGGTGACACTTTCTTTTTTGCCCATTAATACTGCTTGTTAACACTTTTTATATACTAAACTATACTTTTTATATAGAAAAAAAATGTTGATGAAGGTTCTCAGTCATCCAAGTCATGGTAATTCTAAGTGCTGTATTGTAGGCAACTGGACGTGTTTCAGTTTCTTGAAGACGTTTCACCTCTCATCCATGATTAGTGATGAAGAAACCTCTTGGATGAAAGGTGAAAGGGCTTCAAGAAACTGAAACACATCCAGTTGCCTTCGATACATCACTTAGAACTTCACTGATTATTTAAATCTCCCTACTCCTGAGCTCCATTACTGGAGAGTATCTTCTGTACTGTCCTGTTTATAACTTCTGATTTTGAATGAAAAAAAATTAAGGAGAAAAAACCCCAGATGCCACATATCTCCCTTCCCCCTTGCCCCAAGCACCTCCTCAACTGAAGTGCTTTAAATCTGAACATTGTTCCCCTCATTCCCAAATCACAAAATAACTGAGGAGCACTGATCCACATATACATAAAGAGCAGTTAGTCTACGTGAGCCTTTCAACTAAAATCGTAACCCATCCCCAACCGTGCACAGCACATCCTTTATCAATAATTATTCTTCTTTTCCCCAAATATTCAAAAGAAACAGATTGGTCTTAAATAATAATAACAATAATAATAATATTACCCCCTTTTTCCAACGTCTTTATCTTTTTGTAAAAAGTAACTTAACTTTAATAAAGAAAATAGCTGAAGGTTTTAGACTTTATCTTGATAATAATGATAATGTCTCTATCAAACATCGAACTCAAGATGCGGGGGGTATTAGGACCGCCCATTTCACACTCCGTACAGATTGTTCGTTATTAATAACAAATAAAACATCTATATATTCATTAGAAGACAAAACAAAATAACAAAATAAAAAGAGGAACTGTGCTGGGTCAATTATAACATTCATATTTCCAGTCCTGTTAGTCTGTCTTACCGGTGTCTCCTGTCATCAGAGGCTGACTCAGACTGCCAAGTCTGTTCTAGATACCACTACATATTACACGCTGTACCTTTAATGTAAAATGAGAAAAATGACTTGTACATGAAACATGATAACAATATAATGATCTTACTTTTAAATCATTTATGAATACTATGTAAAAATCCCTCAGATCCATCCAGCCAACTACACAGAAGAGGTGAAGTCTGCCTTTCTCCAGGCAGTATTTGACAGAGGGAATTTGTCCTCTGTCGCCATCAATGACACAGAGTTCCTGCTGTGGCTCAGGGTTCGACTGAGCCCCCTCCTGGTTAACCTCTCTCCCAGCCTGGTGACACCTTTATTTGACATCGGGAAGAACAGGAGTTGTAACAGCAGCCAAGAGATGTAAGCATTTCTGTGTTGGTGGTGCACTGTAAAATCTGACAAAGTCATCTTAAATATAATTGAGGAAACAGATTGCCTCAAGATTAACAAGAGAAGTAGACTATAATTTCAAGTTGTTAAATCTTTTTAGCTCATTTAACTTAATGCAATTCTACTTGGTCATTTTGAGGTTATCAGTTCCCTTGATTTTTTTTTTTAAGTGAAGTCAACTTTTACAATTTACAGTATAGTAATCATTGTGATTGTGATGATATGTATTTTTGAACTGCCTCACACTAATATTTATCTGAATTTAGAATCACAATGCTGGACACACTACACTTGACACTCAGCAACAACACCCAAATGGAGGTCTACAAAAGCACTCTCCTCTTCCTACAAGGTTTGTGTGAGAGATACATTTATGTAAAAAAAAAAAAAAATGGAATGAAGTGATTATATTATTTTTTTCCTCTGACAGTGCTAAAGATTAATAGAGAGTATTCTGTATTAAGCCACACAGTGACTTTATTTGTGTTTGAAACAGGCCCAATGCCCCTCAAGTGTTACAGGGGTGGAAGCTTCTACACCTATCTGAGAAACACTTTCCTCAGCTTTGGCTTTCCCGATTTGTCCATGTTCATCTCTCTCCTGCCACAGACACACGAGTCAGAGGTAATATATAGTGATACTTCCTGAAAGACTGTAAAAAAAAAAGTCCCTTACAGATAAAGGCTCTGACTTTTGGCATGAGATTATTCGAGCATCACTTATTATATTTTATTCAATTGTTATTTTATTCTTTGCTACTTATTTCCCTCTGTACTGCTGTGTTACCTGTGAATTTCTCCCAAGGGGAATCAATAAAGGAACATCTTATCTTATCTTATCTTAATTTCGAAGAGTTAGCATCTGGTGATAGCTGGAATGTAAATGCTGATTGGATACTGTGCTGTTCTAGCAATGATGTCAAAATATTGCTTTGTATGGTATGATTTTTTCATGTATAATTGTGTTTCCTTTCAGCTCTTGAGTACCATCAGCAGCTCAGAGTTGCGTCAATTCCTCAGTCAACCCAATGTGATTGGTAACAACGCTGACATCTGTCTCATCTTCAACAACTACAACAACACTCCTGCCTTCCTAGAAACTGTATGTCCTTCTTCTGAAGGTTGCTATACATATAACATAGAGTATAACTGATGAGACATGTTGATTGGTAACATCCAGATTGTAATATTGCCACCATACATATCTAGTATACGATGTGTGTAAAATACATCATTTGATCATCACAGGTTTTACACCAGTCTTAACTTAAACATGTAAATACATGTGTATGCCATTAGGAGGATGTTCCAGATGATGTGAAGATGGTTACCCTCCCCTGTGTTTGGCCTTTGGCGCTGAGCAGCAACAGCAGATCAGAGGTTGATTCCTGGTTTGACCTGCGGTTGAGGAACTATCTTAGATTCCTCAGCAAGAGCCTCATCAGCCCAGTCAAAGTGCAGAATGCTTCATGTCTCGCCTTCCAGAAACTGTAGGTCTCTTTTTCACAGTTTCAGAAAGCTCTGTGACAACAGGAAAATCATTGGTGGATTACATGATACACAATTTTGTGATGTCTTTTATTTCAATAGCGTCGCTGTAATGGGAAATAACTTCACATACAACAGTTCTGAGTTTGGACAGAGTGATGTGTACACCACTGTCAGGACCTACTTGAGGAATGGTGAGATACATTTCCAAGAAAATGTACAATGTACAGTGGATGTTTAATGTTTGTATTTAAAATCAAATCAAAGGTATTACGTTTTTTTCCCCAGCCCAGTCCTGATGTTTTTTAGGAAAGGATCTAATATTGACACTCCATGAGTCAAACTTTCTCTCTGTAGAGTGCATGCATCTGAAATTATGTTTTTCCTGCCTGAGGCTTTTTGGCCAAAGGTTTTAATTATTTCTTTTTTTTAGATTAAATTTGTCATTTCCCCCCTGTACAAAATAATTTGGGCAAATGCTGTGATTCTACAAACTATAAATAAGTATGGATGTTATAAGACAACTGTTTTTTTATACCAACTTTTTGTTTACTTTAGCTTCAAACTTTCGTAAACAAACTTTACATCACAAATGACCTTGTTGATTTTTTCCAGCCACGCTAGCAGTGTTGGTCTAGAAATGGCAACGCCAGTATCTCAATACATTTGGTACAAACATTCAAGGTCTTCACAAGCTGATTCCTCAGTGATCCCCTTAATTTTTTCTCTCATGTCAGAATGAGGTTACAGTGTGGATTTGACCGGAATATTTCAACAACTACTAGGTGAATGCTGTTGTTAGCATTTAGCTGAAAGCTCAGCAGTGCAGCCTCACAGTGCTGCTC
The DNA here is from genome assembly GCF_965226575.1 of Pagrus pagrus. Lineage (NCBI taxonomy): Eukaryota > Metazoa > Chordata > Actinopteri > Spariformes > Sparidae > Pagrus > Pagrus pagrus. The sequence continues at coordinate 9,244,363 of NC_140202.1, forward strand.
AAGTGGCTTTAGACTCTTGTTTCAGTGTCACCTCCACCCGTCTTTAAATGTTTGAGTCATCATATATCATAAAAAAAGATTAAATAATTGTTAAAACATTAGGTTATTTCTTTACAGAGTTCTGGCTTCTCCCTGTGTCCATAGGTACAGATGCCACAGATGGAGTCAGATGCTACAATGCCAGTGATGCAGAACTCAATTCTACTGCCTGGTTTGTCAATAACATCGGCGGCTTTGTGAATTTTATCACTCTGGATGACCTCACTTCCTTCGTCTCCAGCAGTCAAGTATGTCCTGATATCAGTTTTATATGATTTATTTAAAGGTAATGCTCAAACATGATCAACATTTAGAAATTCTTCATTGAATTAGACTAGCCAAAGCTTTCACAATTGTAATCTAGTTTTGCTTAAATCATACATTTATTTTGGTTAAGACTTTGTTTTGTAATTGATCTATTTGTTCCTTTATTTTGGAAGAGTGGAGTGCTCTTGGAGGACCAAGCCAATCTGGAGCTCTTTAACAACACAGCAATCTCAGAAAATGTAACTGAATTGTACATCTCACAGCTTTTCCAATTCAACCCAACCTTCAACCCTATAAAGTGAGTAAAATGGATACAATGTGTAATTATGGCTGAACTGAAATGTAATTGTAAGTGTTTGTCATTCTTTACAAATTGACCAAATAGATTTTTATGAGACTGAAAATGTGTTTTTCATCCAGGCTTCCAGGCTCTTTCCTTTGCTCTTCTGAAGTCCCTGGTTCAGCATATTCTTCTTTGAATGAAAACGATACCATCCTCATACTGAATAAGCTGAAGATATTCTGCAATGGAACTGAGAGTGCTGAGGTACTAGCTCCAATTATTTCTAGGCAGGAACAGAGTTTGAATTTAACCTTTTTTTATTTTCTCTTTTATGGATAAAACACAAAAACAAAGGCATGCACTCATTACAGAGTTTGGCATTTTACCTTAGGTTTTTAAATATTGTTGAAAAGACCACTTATTACATATCATTTTCCTTGTTGGTCAGTGTAATACAGACTTACTGTTCATTTTTGCTGTTCAATGTATTTTGATTTAAAGCAACATTATGTAGAAATTGGCATTTTGTGTGATTTGTTGCAATTTCTGACTGCAACACCACTGTCGTTAATATAAATCCCAGGTCTGTAACAATTTGTCAAATGTATTGTAGCTGCAAACTACAAACAAAACTCATTATGTTATAACAATGTTGTGTCTGAAAACTCTCTCTCACCCTCTCACTAAAGTTACATAGTGCAGAAATAAGTGATGGGGGCAGAGTGGCTGAGACAGAGAAACCTTTCACCCTATTACCAGGGCCGGCTCTTGGCATAGGCGATATATGCGGTTGCCTAGAGCGCCATCTGCTGGAGGGGCGCCGCCAGTCACCCTCGAGGGAGAAAAAAACAAAACAATTTTTGATGCCCATTGGCGCCCTCCCTTCGTGTTCTGTCTTGAAAATAATAAATATCAACAAAATAAAGAAACAGATAAACAATGACATGTTTCTCACTTGTGGTGCTGAGTCACGTGACGTGTGGTCATTGGCTGCGCACCTCCGAGGGTCAGATAGGTGTCACAGAGGTCAGGTCAGGTCAGGTCACGTCAAGTGACAGACAGGTTATGTTTTGATATTTTGCAAGATGAAACGGCCGTCAAAGCCCTCGGGTGCGCAGTACCGAAAGAAAAGAAAAAGGAGAGGAGAAGTCCCAATATAAAGGTAATGGGAGTAATCTCACCTAGGGCACCAAATGGGCTAGAGCCGGCCCTGCATATTACAATACACTATACCATCTGTATCATTTTGAAGCTGTTATTTTCAGATGTAAAAGTTACATTATGTTGCTTAATTACAATCTGATCAAGTATGTCATGATCCTGAATACAAATAGGATTGGCTATAGATATAGGAAGTGAAAGGAATAATAAAGTTTGTTTATTTGTTTATTAAGATCCCCATTAGCTTCTGTACAGTAGCTACTTTACCTGAGATCTCTATTGTTTTCATTAACAACACTTCTAAAAATCATACTCAAAGTTAGACTCAAGACACTGCACAAACTGATAAGAGACACACACTTGAAGCCTATCTAATGAAAGGCTATTGTACGATTGCTCTATATAATTATTTAATCTCTCAAATAATTTTTTTTGGGGGGGGGCAGACTTAGAAACACTTAGAAATTAATTTATTACATCACAAATAAAAGTTAAAGATTTGCAACTTTCAAAAGGCAAGCTTTTTATGTAAAAGAATCTGGTCCCATTCAAATTAATCCAAGGTTGCTGACTTCAGAATCTGTGAATGTGAATCTGCTCAACTCTTCAACCAGTGAAGGACATCTCTCTTCATATCCCTCAGCTCGGTTTTATGAAGTGCTGTGTTGACTGTTGTTGTAATGGGTGCATCAATAAGGTTTTGTGGTTGTGAATATACATTATAAATAGGCATATGGAGACTCTAGAAAAATATTAGAATATCAAATATAGTTTCTGCATGATTCTTTTTTTTACTTTAACATTTTTTTCTGTGGCATATCATTAAACGTATACAACAGTAAAATGTCCTCAGCTGATGTTTTCATAACCAGGTGTATTTCATTCTACAGGTCTCTGCTGCTCTGACATCCAACATCGAGACAATCACAGCAGAGACATTTGTAACCCTGGGCAGTGCCAGCGCAGGTCTGACCAGCAGCCAGATCACTTCAGTTGCCCCATCAGTGTTGGTTTCCTCTTTGTCCACCCTGAGCTCAGTCAGCACCTGGAACCAGGAGCAGGCCACCACAATCATCCAAACCATCACTGCCTCAGGCTTCCAGGTAGAGGCCCTACTGTCCACTTTACATGGTTGATAATCATGTCATATGTTTAATGTTTCACTTAACAGTGTTCTGTATTTGGTTGATAAATGCAAATGTATTCAACAGATCAATAAAGGATCCTCCCTGGAATCTCTTGGCACGCTTGTTGCTGGAATTCCTTCAGAATCAATAGAGAAAATCTCAGCTTCTGAGCTGCTCAGCGTCTCCAAGAGCAGTACTTTTGTTTCCAACATGCTGGGAGCCCCAAAAGTTGTCCAACAGACATTTGTCAACAAGGTACAAAGTTAACTTCTGATCCGCCACAACATTACAGCCATGATTGTAGTATTTGAGTAGTATGTGTCATCATTGCATTGTCGACATTGCTGATCCAACAGTGAGATGAAAACACACGTGAAACTAGAATGTGAAAATGACATTCAAGAACCCCAGAATTGAATTCATATTTTGTATGTATTAATTTACAGGAATTTTGAGATGATTTATGATCTTGGATTATGAACTGTCTTTAATTCCCTGGTAGATCATTTCTGTGGACTCAAGTCCAGCCAAAGTGGTTATGAATGTCCCTGATGCCATGGCAACTGAGATCCCTCCGTCCCTGCTGGTATTCTCTGAGGAGATTGTGGACATCAGCGTGATTAATAAGAAGGAATGGACGAGCGATCAGGTCAGTATGTGGCTAAACACACAGAACAGAAACAAGTTTTTGAAGTGATGATGATGCTGATGTATTCATACTGAAGTCACAGATATTCCATTACAGTACCAGAGATGACATTTATTCAGTGTTTCCCTCTGACTTTAGTTATTTTCAAGACAAAGAAAAAACAACATTTAGTACATAGTGTGACTGCTCAATAAAACCAAGACAAGTGCATTTCCTATCAGGAGAATTGTAATTGAAGTCATATTTATCGTATATTAATGTCAAAGACTATTTCAGGGTTTATAAAAACCTGCAACCAACGAAACTCGTATATTTTAAGCTCATCTATTTCTACCTAAGGTTCTAAGTCTGGCCTATTTCCAGTGTCAGATTATAGCTATTAAAATATGTAGACCAAAAAAAATGTATAGATAAAGTTTTAGCTGATATTTCTGTGTCTGTTCTTCTAGGCCGCCATGTTTTTTGGGTCACTGGGTGAAACAAACTTTGACATCGAGCAGTAAGTCCCATAACTATTATTTTCCCGGTAGAAGATTTGTCACTTTCTATTAAATTTCTTTGTGGTTTTTCATTATCCCCCACAGGCTTTCTCCATCTGTGCTGCAAGGCTTCACATGTTCCTCAGTCCAGAGAATGAGAAGAACCAGGATCCAGAGGCTGATCCATGCCTGTAGGCCAAGAAGAGGCAGGGCTAAGGTGGAGCTGAAGGAATCACAGGTTAGTTTCAAGGGATTCAGTAATGCTTAATCTTTTACAGGTCTGCAAATGACATGGTGAGTAAATGGAAATTACAGAGTAACTTGCTTGTAATTTCTTTAAAAATTACCACAATATTTACCTCAAATTATATTGAAAATAACCCCAACATGATTTAATAGTAATATTCTACTGTTTTCCATAAGCAGATAATAAATAGGTGGTAGTTTATTGAACACATTATCAGGAAACTTTCAACTGTGTTCTGCTTATTATATCAGCAGATCAGTCCAACTTTGGATTGGTTTACTAAATGTTATTTTTTATAGTTAACCACAATAAATTGCCAGTTACTGACAAATACAACTTCCTACCATGACCACCAATTATAACTCATTCAGATTCATCAGCATAGTAAAGAAAGAGATGAGTGGTGATCCCTACCTTGGAGGCGGTCATAAGGTCCGATTATGTGTCCATGGCTTGATAATTTACATTCTTTTAGTCCATAAGGGTCCAGTGATCAAAAGAATCCAAAAGGATTTTTCATTAAATTAAGTTAAACCAAGTTGAGAATGTTGTCCTGTGAAATGCGATGCACTCTGTCTGGAAACTTGGTTTGCAAAACAAAAACAAATCTACCTTCGAGAGGAGACATGTTTTCTCTTCTTCCTGACTAGAGTATTTGGGTATGTTTGCTTTCATTATGTTGCTGACTTAACATAAATGCGACCTGTAGTAGGAAAATACTGCACATGTGACATTCTTTAAGTGTCGAGAGTGGTGATGTATGAACTACAGGTGTGTGTGTAAGTTCAGGTTGTGTGCATGTATAACATGAAACAACAACAAGCAGATTTTCAGAAACTAGAAGTTGTTACCTTTCAAATGAAGTATCACACTTTGACCTTACAGTTCTTCTGTTATAAGCTTTTCCATTCGGGTATGCAAAATAGGCAGAAATTCCTTTAAAAGGGTATGGGTGTTAAAGTTAACTTTATTAAATTACATTACTAAGTTCCTTTATCTGAAGTCGATACTCAAGACAAGTTGGATGTATAATAGCAGGGTCATACATTAAAAAAGTGTATGTTTTGTGTGTTATGGACTCCTCTTTTTGTGTCTCTGCATCATTTTCTACAGCTGACTTGCATGTTCAACCTGCTCAATGGAAACCTCTCCCAGAACTTCACAGATTATCCCTCAGACATGCTTCTCTACTTCAAGTGAGTCTGTCTCTGAGCATTTTATTGTACTGACCTCAAACATGGAACTGCCTTTACAAAGTATGTATTTGCTCTTTTTACCATCCTAATGTCTATTTATTACAGCAACAAAGACATCAAGAGAGCCAACTGCAGGTCTTACCTCTCAGCAGTGGGTGTTGCAGACTTCTCTGTGGCCTCCAGGGTTTTGAAAAAGGACTCACTGCTGCTCAGTGAAGCCAGGAGCTGCTTGGTGAGCACTATTAAAATTAGGATTTACTTCGAAAACTGCTTACAGCTCATAACATAAAACAGTAATGAGGTGGGTAAAAATTTAATTCCAGCTGTATTGCATCAGTGATTGCTAGCACATACAAAGAAATATGTAGATGCACATATGACATATGATTTTTATATGGATGCAAATAAATGGGAAAAGCGAGCACACAATACAGGAAGTCTGGCTTGGAAATTAATTCCTTCGTCTCTTAATGGTTCCAATGTATATCACTAGTTTAACTGTAAAGGTAGTGTGGTACAATTTTAAATGAAATACTGTCTAACTGTTTAGGGTATAAGTGGGACGAAGCTGAGCAGAGATAATGTGGAGGTGCTTGGGAACATGGCCTGCACTCTGAACAGCTCTTACATCCAGAACGCTGATCCTCTCATTCTGGAAAAACTTAAAGCCTGCAAGGACTTCTCTGACAGCCAGGTGGCTGCCATGGAGACAATGCTCCTGTCGGGGGAAACAAAATACGGGTACGAGAATTACGACAATTTAAGAGCAATTCAGAGGATATAACTGCCAATAAAGTGTTTATTCTTCTTATTGTCAGTAAATCCCATTAAAAGACCAAAACCTGCATTAATTGATCCTGCTATGATACGACTTATTTCTCTGTACTATGGAGCTCCATAAGTCCAAACTTATTAAAAACTATGTTACTCTGTGTGGCATGCTCCTTCATTACCATGAACAAACTGTTTTTTTATTTTGAGTCAACTCCACATACACCTTCTTGCTGTAAGTAGTCAATTCATTTGATGCTCACTGACAGTCCAGCTGTTTTCAGAAATAACACCAGCCTCAAATTTGTATTATCTTCATATCATTACCACATTTATCTAGAGGTGTTTTTATACGCAAGATCTTTGATGCCCATGCACTTTATTTTCATCTGATGCTGACAATATTATATGAAAATATTTTCTCTTTTCAGGACTCCCAGCACCTGGAACAAGCAAACACTGGAAAACCTTGGGGTTCTACCTCTTTATTTTACAAGAAACTTATGGGGCCAGTTCAAAACTGTATGTGTTTAACCACTTTCTTTATACTTATTCGTCCAGTAATATTCATTTTATCCTTTTGTTCATTTCTCACTTTGTGTTAAAAAGCCATTTCTGTCTTGTTTTTTTGCAGAGAACAAAGAAAAGGTTCCTGAGGACCTTCTTGCCCAAACTGAGGAGATCAAAGACACAGAAGAGGAAGCTCAAGGTGCTGTTTAAACAGATCAGCGCTCAAAAGACAAAACGAGGAGCAGGTAAAGAAGAAAGAGGAAGAGAGGCATACTGTGTTTTTTACATCGTAGTTGCAGATACTGTTTGATCTGAAAACTGATCTGTGTGTGTGAATGCAGTCTTGTGTGTCCAACTTGACTTACTTTTATTTTTCTCATTCCCATTATTATCAAGGTTGCACTGTGGGCAACATCACCCAGGTCACAGTTAGCGACGCTTCCTTCCCCTTTGGCTACGACCAGATACAATTTGACCTCTGCCTGGACATCCCTGTTTTGAGGGACAACCTCTTCTCTATCTGTGAGAAAGTGGATGACAACGACTTTCAGGAAGTCATTCTGAAGAAACTCAACCAGGTAATTTTAGCATTGATCGGAAATATAGTGGTTGATTTATATTTCAATGCACTACCATGTGTTACTCCAAATACTCTATTCTTTTATATACTATTCTTTTAGGCATTCCCACGGGGTATTTCTGATGAGAAAGTTCAGGCGCTCGGTTCAGTGTCTCGCGTGGCGTCACTTGATGACATTTCTAAGTGGAACATCACTAAGCTTGACACCCTGGCTGCACTTATGGATGCTGATGATGGACCATGGGGGGCAGCAAAGGTATAATCTAGAGGGATTCTTTCAAGTCTTTAAATAGTCCCATGTACAATATTATGAAAGATACTCATACCTGTATACATTTATACACTTAAAGTTTTGCTTTAATTTTGTATAGGGCAAAGCAATCATCACCAAGTATCTGAATGCTTCGGGAAACTCCCTGGGCAGCACTGAGCTCAACAGTGTTGGCTCCAACCTGTGCTCATTAGACTCCAGTACATTGATGACCATTACCCCAGACAGTATCAGGTGGGTGGTAGCATGTAGCTTAAAGATGCCTGAACATGGCCACTGCCAGTGATGACAGAAATATAACATGGTATGTTACTTTCTTCTTTCACTTTGTCAGAAGTGCCAAACCTCTGGATGTGACATCATGTTCATCTGAACAGAAGAAAGTCCTGTATGAGATCAGTAACTCTTCCTTCAGCGCACAAATTACCAGTCGCAGTGCCTACTACAATTTCATAAAGCCCTATCTAGGTAAGAGGGCATGCTCCCTATCTCTCTGGCAGTTTTCCTATCTCTCAGAATACTTCTCTCTAATTCCCTGTTTTCCTTTCTACTCTGATAGGTGGGGCATCTCTGGAAGACGTATTAAAACTGTCAGCCCAAAACATCAACATGGACATAGGCACCTTCCAGAGTCTGGATCCTAACGTGATAGCTGTGAGGATACTTTCTAAAGAGATGATAACAGAAATGGTTTTGGACAAGTACCGTCTATTTAGGTGTTTTATTGTGAATATGTTGCAACTGAACTGAGGTGATGCTTTGATATAATTAACTTATTTAGTAATGGATTTGTGAGGGTCTAAAGAGAAACCTTACAGGATTGTAGATAAGATATTTGAATTTGAAAGAATAGTTTGACATTTAAAAGGACAATTCAAAATCTATTTTTTTTCCCCCTCTTACCTATAGTGCTGTGTATCTATCTAGATTGCTTTGGTGCGAGTCGCAGAGTTTTTGAGATGCTCCACAACATGTCTGCCTTCTCTTAATTATAATGGAACTAGATGGCACTCAGCTTGTGGTGCTCAAAGTGCCAAAAAAATATGCTTGAAAAACTAAACAGCAGAGGAGGACGTCATTTATGTTTACATCTTACTTTTTCAAGAGCATGAGCCTCTCGTCCATTCCCAGATGAGCATCCCCTCAGCATGGTGATATGGTTTATGGGTGTAGATTGGTAGAAGGAAAATAGTTCAAATATAAAAGTGCTCACAACAAGATATCGATCATATCATCTATTTGTTCCATTAATGGAAATTGTGGGGAGCACACACCCATTACTGGCAGTTCTCAGGAATATGAGGTCAGAAGTTGTGAAATGAGTAATGGGTATGCCAACACTGAGAGAAGGCCAACAAGCAGTCATTTGCAGAGGTTACATGTAATAAGTCCGTAATGGAAAGGAAAAGAAATGAAGCAACTTTCTTTTAAAACTATGATATTTTACTGTTGATAATTTTCCAGTGAAGACCAATATCTTCATCTGTTTCATTTGAAATACACAGGCTTTGAATGTGACCAATGTGCAAGGCCTCATGGGTGTTCACCTACAAGATCTGAAGGTGTTTGAGAATGATATTGTGGTTCGGGACTGGGTGAACATGCAGTCTCAGTCAGACCTGGACAGCCTCAGTGTGGGTCTAACGACCAACAGAACCAACCCGGCGACTGTACCACCTGGCTCCAACAACATCACAAACCCTACTGCAGCAACACCAGCGCAGGGTAAAATACATACCTTTTGTGTGTTCAGTGACTGTAGGATTTTTTGCCCACAGATTAGAATACAGTTTTTATTGTAATAGTGATTTACTTGCATTATCTGAAAAAAGAAATTAGAGATTGTAGCAGCTCTACTGCTAACTGTGAAGTACTCATTGTAAATTGTTAGAGGGGAAAAAAGTACTACTACTGTCTGCCCTGCATCACTATCTAACCACATTAAATCTCATCCACAGGAAGCAAAAGCAGCTCAAAGGCAACACAATTTGCAGTTCCAGTCTACCCACTGTACTTACATTATGCACCAACTGTCTCCCCTCAAATTTTGCGTTACGCAAGAATACATTTTTTAGAAGAGGGTAGGGAATAGTTTTGTAATCTCTAAAGTTAGGTCAAAATATTTGCTCCAGTTGTGTATCAGTACTGTGTTCTGATATAAATCATTATAGACTCTCTGACCAAGTCGACAGGACTAAACAAATAGACTAGTGAACTGTTGCTTACATAGACCCACTAGCTTTCACTCTAAAACAGAAAGTATCATATTTGTACAGTGATACTGTCATTGCTTGTGGAGTTTTAAAATTCCTCAAGATGAACCCTGTACTCATTTCAGCCACAAGAGGATGCAAGCGCGTTGTAATCTGTGTTTCAAAACCATTCGGTGACAATAAAGATGTCAGGATTATACAGCTTTTATCTATTTAGCATGACTTCTATAACAGGTCAATACCCCACAAGGTTTTTGGTTATTATTTAAGCACCTTTTGATTTTGCGTCCAGTTAATGATGTACAGTATCACAAGGTGGTTTTACTGCAACTAAGTGACACTGCTGGGTGTTGAATGATTTTATAACCCCTTTTCTTTCCCAACTATGGGAATAATGACACGAACTGTTAGAGTGGTAAGAACGCACTATAACTGTCTGCCCTACGTCAACTGTTGTTGCAAGAAACAATTTAAGAAGAGCTAGAAAATATTTTTTTATCCTCTGAAGTTAGGCCAAAATATTTTAGGCAACCTTGTATCAGTACTGTGTACTGGCTTATGGAAAGTTAACAACAGGAACAAATAGATTGTTTGTGGAGTAGTCCTGAAGTGTTAACTATGAAGTTGCAAGTGTGCCACAATCTGTGTTTATGGACAATTTTCGGTAACAACAACAATGATCATGGCATGCTATTTATTTAGCATTGCTTCCATAACAGGCCAGTTCCCCAGAAGATTTGGTGCTTATAATAAAAATGTCAGGTTTAGGGTTTTACAGCAGATGAAGTAACACTGCTGGGATGTTATATATTTTACAATGCATTCTCTAACTAGATTAAATCTCATCCACAGAAAACACAGGTGGCTCAGATGCAACCCTGACAACTTCAGTAGTAACAACACAAGGTGAGCAACTACAACTCATTTACAGTACCAGTTTATGTGCTATACTTAGATGGAGGGGGTATAAAAAAAGATCATACAATATATCAGATAAATCATACAATTCTGCTTCAGTGTATATATATATATTTTTTTTATTTCTAGCTAATACCACAAGCGGGGGAGCGGAGCTTGCAAAACACCCAACATCCATATTCCTGTCCATTCTGCTGACAGCTGTGCTGCAAATACTACAACAACCAGCCTAAATATGTTTGTGACTTTAGTAACCTAATCAATAATAAGTAATTATTCACATCTTGAGAGTAAGATTCATTAATAATCTTGTTAGTGTTATTTATTCACAGCTTAAGAAAATAGCTTCATTCTGTTAAATCTGCTTATTTTCTGCCTTTATCTCTTCATGTATTAAAACTATGTTATTCAACAATCACAGCAATCAAAATAATTTATTATAAGTGGTGATCTATATCTATATATACTGGGAAATTAAATACTGCTACTAATAACATTTATTTTCAATCATTACTAAAATCAAGAGAGTACAATATATTATAATCCCTCAAATTTACTGTATTGTTTATTAGAATAATTTACATTGTATTGCTATTCCTTAAATTAATAAATGCATACTAATACATTTCTCATGCTTGTGTTTCTGTCTCTTGAAGTGTATTTTAAAGAAATTCAGCATATGTTCTGATTTTTATGGATTTTATGTCCTTTAATCAAATCCACACCCTTTGTTAGTCTCTAAAGTAGCATTGTGTATTAAAAAAGATGAACAGAAATGTTGTCTTGCTTGTTAAGTTTGGACTGGAGGATCTGGATAAGTCTTTACATGTTTATAAGAGCATAAAAACATACGGTAACACATTCTCATTTAAGTTTGTTTTTTAATGATGACCTAGAAAATAGACACTACTAAAACCATGATTTGTGTGTATTGCATATTTAATAGGCCTATGTCACAAGGAAAATTCCATGCCACATTTCAAAATATCTGCAAGGTATTTAAAGAGGATGAAAAAATATTCATATACAACCGTAACAGTTTGGATAATGTCTAATAAAATAATAAAAAAGTAAGAACATGCAATAACCCTCAAAAAATACAGAAGTATCCCATCCGAGAGACTATCTGAAAGAGTTCTCAAAACTCTACAGCCATGCTAACAGCTGTGTGAGGTTGTACTTAGATCTTCTGATATTTAGCTTGTGTGATGTTTACCATGGTCACCATCTTAGTTTGGCATATAAGCATGCTAACATATGTTAGCATTTAAAACAAAGTAAAGCTAACAAAGTCTTTGACCAAGTAAGACTTAGACCTGATGATAGTGCTAGATGAAAAGTTAAGATTAAAGTGATTACAATTTATCCTAATAGGGACATGAATGTGTGTTTCAAGGTTGGAAATCCATCCAATATTTATTGGCAAGTGGTTGGGTGACCAAGGCTAGCATGGCTAAATAAAGCCTATTTGTACATGACAGTAAAATAAAACATGCTTTAACTCACATAAAATGAAGGCAGTACATCAGAGAGACCAACATATAGACTTATAAAGGTACAGTATTTTTGCCACATATCACAGTATAGGTTGTAACACATTACTTTATGTCACAGTAGATTAACTGGTGGTGTAACAACACTCATCATCAATGATTTGATACACATTTTGTGTTTACCTTAGAATGACAACACACTCATAAGATACATTCTTAAACTGTATTTTTGTCATTGCTAGCTACATTTTTGCTTCATTAAGTAGCCAATTGCCTGTCCTCTGTCTTCAATAGCTTTGCTGTGCAGGTTCGTCCTGTTTGTTGTCCCACTCTACTGTGGTAAAACAAAGTGGGAAAGAGTGTGACACAGGACAATACATTAGAAAACTTAGTGGTAAATGCCTTGTTGTTTCATACCATGATTAAACTCTCTTTTTTTGTTTATTATCGTTCACATCATTTGTTGCTGTGTTTTCAGACAAAGCCTGCAGTTGATCTTCTCCGTCAGGTTAGGTGTACATCGAAAGATACATCCACTGCAAATTAGAGGGGAATTGATTATATCAATGCACATGTAGCACTGGTTAAAAGCATGATCATTTCATCACAGACAACTAAGTGCAGTCATGCATGTTATATTTTCTAGAAAAACACACTTAACACACTGTGGGAATGGTATTTAAAATATAAATACTTCCCTCTGTATTAAATCAGCAGCTGTGCAGGTTGTCAAAGGTTAAAACCTTAAACTACCTTCAAATTTCAAGAAATGTAACACTTAATGTATTACCTCTGATTCACGAAGAGTCATGGTCTTTCCATCAGACAACTGGCTGAAGATTTCTATTGAGAAAGACATGCAGTATATTCTTATTACTCCAGCACTCTCTTTGATGGTAATAATGATTTAATTTGTATTGCACTGTAAGGACGAACACACAGAGAAACCAACTCAAAGCCAACAAGTTACAGTATATTATCAGCTGTTCAAATGTACTTACTGTTGATGCAGTCGAAGCGAAGGCCAAGACTGATGAAGCTCTCCAGCGTTATTTGCGCAGAGGAGGAACCGTAGCGCAGAGCCATCAGATTCAGCATATCATCGCTGATCCTCTTTCCTGACCAACACACATTTTTCAAAAGTTTAAGTGTGATTTATATTAAGACTGCAAATAACTTGTTTTCATTATTCATTAATCTGCAGATTGTTTTTGATTGTATTAAACACTGTCATGGTTTACCATGATACAGGAATACAACAGACCCATCGTTGATGTCATGAGTAAGACCTGTATTTCTCATACTATAACAAATCAATATGTCTGTTGTGAAAAAAAAAAAGAAATTATTGTGCTTGGACATCCTGTGTTTGCATTTGGATAAACCAAGGCACAAAGTGGCTGAGATCTGTCTGACTATGTTTATCATCAATGTGTCACTTATCTCTTAAAATCAATTTGTCGAACACAAACGCAAATGATTGACATGACACTATCATCAGCTCAGGAGTATAAATAGTGGTGACAGAGGAGCATGCTTTACTGTAATAACGCCTTGTGAATGAAACATTTGGAGTATAGCCAAAATACTCTTGCCAAACTGTCTTAAACATTCCTTCAACAGGTCCTGGTACATGCTTGATCCTGTCTACTGCAACAAAAAATCCTCTCACTACTAAAAAGCAAAGAGCGGAGAAAAGTCCAAAATATCTAGGTGAATTTCTGTAGCCAAAATTTGACCTTTCTTCGTTTTTCTCCCTAATCATCTTACGATGCCTCTGATGTAGGAGTTGAATGCACAAATTTGACTTTTGACGACGTTGTTTTGGTACATTTAGAGGATCTAAGCACCTGAGTAGCATTGTTTTGCATCAAAAACTTTTAAAAACAAGCAATTATAAAACAACATTTGCCATTGTTGTACACTAATGGATGCTCCTCTTTCCCACAGAACACACTGCTCCTGAAGTGCCTGAAACGCATCATTAGTAGTCCCCCTTTAACTGTGACTTTGTGACATCACACTATGTCACCATGTCAAACATTTGCAAAATGAATGCCTAGCGGCTAGTTTGGCATGTAACAATTGATTTAGCACAGCAGCTCTGTCGTTGTTTGCTCAGGTTTGTATGAAATGACCAATCAGAGCAAACTGGGTATTCAGAAGGGGGCCTTAAAGAGACAGGAGCTTAAAACAGTGTTTCAGTGCTGCAGCAATGGACAGTATAAGGAAACTGATGCATTGTTTTTTTTTGTTTGTTTGTTTGTTAGCATTAGAGCATGTAAATCTATTCTAGATGTAAACCAAAAAAATTATGAACCAAAAAAAAGGACTCAATATTTCTCATTTACTACATTTCCCCAGAGGTTCAGTAAGAAGTGGTTAATGGTATACCTGAAGCCATGATTGCGTTCCTGAGCTCATTCAGTGACAGTGTTCCTGTTTGCGAAACATCAGTGCTGAAGAAAATGTCCTGGTTAAAGAGAAGACAGCTGTTAAACTCTGAGCTCAACACAGCATAGGATACACTCTACTCCTGCATTAAAGTCTGGAATTATTAAGAGTCATCTTTGTTTTAATTTGAAAATCTTTCACCTTCACTTGGTTCCTTTTACCTTGTACATGACGATTTTGTTCCACAGTCGAACGAATTCCTCACCATTCAGTTTGCCAGTAATTGATGTCTAACCTATCATTAAGGTACTGAAGCAGTGCATGTTGTTTCATGTCCTAGTCTGACCTTTAAATCTAATCCTGTGTTGAGAAAACATTAAAAGGGCAGGCAGGTGCTGGCATGTACACTACTTGTTAGTTTTATGTAATTACATTTACTGTGAGAAATTCCTCCAAAATGCTGGTAAGCAGTTCAGGTGGAGAAAAAAGTTTCTAGGACACCACTTCACAATGTATTGCACAGTAGGATACATCCATCAGAGCGACCATGCTGCGACAGGCATCAGTGCTGAAGCCTCCAGATTTCAGGTCTCCTAAATAAACATATGGAAAAAATGCAGGACACTTAATTTGCCCTAAAGCCAGCAACATAGTAGTACTACACAAAGTTACTATATCTGAATATTTTTTTGTTTTATCTCATGAGCTGTCAAACCTTTCAGGATTCGCTCATTTAGAAGCGTCTGGAGCTGCTCAGCATCCACTTCTTCGTACTGGAAATGAAATGAAAACAAGACTTGCGTTTGGCTCACATGGTGGTCATCATAATAATGGTTACCTTTATATTAAATGGTAAGTAATAGCCTCCTACACCTTATGGGTTTGATAGGAATAGCAGGTGTAGTTAAAAGACTCTAAAACATGTTTCTGTACCAACATTTAAAATTCCTGATCCAAAGGAGCAGTAAGAAGAAAAGTCAAACAGCAGCATAAAAAAATGACAATGACACAGCTCAAACAGAAAATGCAGCACAAACATGAATGTTTCAGTATTAAAGTGTTACATTCTTTACATTCATTGTTAAATAGCTCTGTATTCCAACAGTCATTACTGTTGAGTGTTTGGTCAGTAACCCATGTCTCTCCTTCCCCTGCTCATGAGGATAATACATTTCTGGTATCCCTGCCCACTTTATCCAATGAGGACAGAGAACTCCAAAAAGAGGCGGTCCTGTCTGCTTGTGAACATGATCCACCTATTTACCAGCAATGGTAAGCTACCAGTCCCAGCACTCTCAGTAACGGCTTACACTACCAAGAGGAATACCACTTGAAAAAAATAAAGGAAGGAGTCATGCAAGTGTGGTGATGTAGAGAGGAGGGAGAGGATTCCAACTGCAAAACAGACAGGAAGTTGGCTAAAATGAAGACAGAGCTTACATCAGCTTTAAAAGTCCAGAAATATTGATGAAAAAAACAAACTACTTGAAATATGCTTATTTGCCTTCTTGCAGAGAGTTAGATGAGGGGATCGATACCACTCTCATTATCTGTGTGCTAAATATGAAGCTAGAGCCAGCAGGCAGTTAGCTTTGCACAAAGTCTGGAAGCAGGGGGAATAAAACAAAGGAAAATCTTCCTACCAGCACCTCTAAGGCTCACAAACCTGTCATGTCTTGACATGTAAAGACAACAATACTTGAGTTTGCTGTGGACTGTATCTCTTGGCTGAGACCAGTGAATTCCTGAAGTCTATGCTGGTGAAGACTGCAGCAAAGCGATGAAGCATCTTGTTCAGCTATTGCTTTAATATCAGGTTATGTTAACGTCACGTTACATTGAGTTGCTTGATGTAAATTTTTGACACCTTAGATTTGTCGGATCGTGATATCATCAGGTTGATATAATGCAATTTGAACTAGCTTTAGTAACTTATTTACCTTATCAGAGTACTGACGGAACAAGGTTCTCTTATTGTCGTCATCTGTTTCGTTTTTGACTGGTGTGGGCTGCAAAAGAGAGAGTGCGTTCAGCTTCAAATGAATTAATGCATTGGACAATATGAATGTGTCATATGCTATCAATGTAATCAACATAGCAAACAACATGTAACACAAAAGCAATACCAAAAAGGTATTTTAAAATGTTGCACACCCGTTCAACTTCCATGTGTTCGTGGTTATGGCCTCCAGAATTCTCACTGGAAGGAAAGACATTAGACATCAGTACATTGTTGGAGGCAGTGTTGGGCAGTAACAACTGGACACAGTACAGTAATGTGATTACTTATGTAAGTAATGAGCAGTATTAGGGATTACAATTTGAAATTTGGTAATAACATTACAGTTACTAGACCTTTTAAAGGTTTATTAGTATGTTGCATGTGACTTACTGGACGTGGGTCTCTGCCTTGGAGAGAATGGTCAGGATGAATGAGGCTGTCTCATTGGCGTTGAAGGTGGACGGCACAATCAGATATTCACCAGGCTTCAGCATGAGGAACTCCATCACCTCACGTGCGTTCATGTAGGTTTTAGTTTGGGCAATAGGTGCGTGGGTGTTGAAGAAAGAGGCTGGGAACTTCCCCCTCTGTGCCTTGTACTACAATACCAATAACAAATAGATATTTCATTTCTGTGCAGTTTATATCATTCTTCATGCAGTGCAGAGGAAGCAATAGCTGTGTGAGGTTTGGGCTAAAAATGTTACTTACGTCTCCAGTCACCTTGAAAGAAATGAGATCATGGTGGGAGAAAACAGAATTAGTTCAAGTGAAATCATGACAACATAAAACAATGCAAATAAAAATAATTGAATTTGTTAACCACTTTTGGGCTCACATTTATTATTCGTGTATTATTCGCTAAAACTTGAGTGTTCAAGTCCTCATGTAAAAGTTAGACAATACTTGAGACTAGGGATGAGCTGCATTTAAGATTACTTGAAGAGCTTTTTATATATTGTTATGTTGTTCTGATGCATTTTGTTAAGTGATATGAGCTGCAAAACGTCAAAACTAAAAATAAAAACACAAAACAGCTACTTCCCCATATCTTTGCATGACATGCCAATAATTGTGTCACTTTCACAGAAACAGTAAAAGGTAATACCTACCTCAAATACAGAGAATCCGATGTGGAGACTTTGGACCAGGCGTCTGTTCCTCTTGTCCGGCTTTTGCATGAGAGACACCAGCATGTTTTTTTCATCCGATGCCGCAGAACATTCACTGAGTAATTTGTCAATCTTGACCCGATACTGTGGATTAGTCCAGAAGCTGTCTGGAAGGAAAAAACTATTTTGCATTTTATGATTTTACCAATAGAATACATTTTTAAATACATTTATAAATCAATTATAACTTGAATACACATTATTAAAATAAAACACTGTAAACTATTACGTCTCAATTTGCCACCCTCAAGTCTCGATGTACTGCCTCTTAGAGCCCAGATATCCTGAAAGTACCTCTATTATTCATGCATCCTCCAGCAGTGGTTCCTGCCACCCATCTGCCCTCATAGAAGGAGGTCTTCCAGTGGCAAGAAGAGCTTCCATCCAGGAAATCAGGACACAGGCAGCATATGTCGAGATCTGAATAGAACTCACAGAAGGCTTTCAGGGGCATCCTGTTTGCATCGGAAATTAATTCAGACAACACATTGCTGATTAGTCTGAGATTCACTAGTTATTCTGCATCGATCAGTTGAGGTTGGCCAATTTAATCTGCATCAATGAATAATTATTTTGTATATAATTTATTTTTATACGCTATACTTTAAGTATGTAAAGCTGAGGTTTTCAAATACAAAAAAAATACAAATACAAAAAAATACAAATTTTGATTTCAGTGTACTTACCAATACTCGCCATCATCAAAAATGGAAAGACACATCTCACGATCTTGAGGACTCACAGTTTGCCACAAAGGCGACCTTTAACCAGTGAAGGGAGAGGAGAGGTAATACTGTTAGATACTGTTCTTAACATTAAGAGACAAGTTACAACACATACTGCAGGTCTTCACATAACATATGCCTCTGTGTCTTTTTGAAGGATAATCTCCTTGATATTTGGTGTATTTTTGCTTGGCAGTACTAAGTACACACAGGATGTTTTGAACAGAAGCTTCAGAAGTCTCTCAGGGTCATGACTTCTTTTCACAAACTGGTTGTGACAGTTTTCAGTGTCACCTGTCACACCTGTGTGCTCTTGGCCTGCCAATAAAGTCAAGAGGTAATGGGGCACACTTCCAAGCCACAAACCATCAAAAAAATCAATGGACAACAGTAATCTTTCCCCATCAAGGACTGACTTATCACAAACAACGCTAGCTCTAACAGAAGTTAAAACAAACAAAACAGAGCAGAAGCTTGGGGCCAAGAGCACACAGGTGTGTCAGGCTGTTGCACAAGCTCAGATCCTGGCATTGTGTGTTAGCGTTGAAGGAAAAGGTCAACAGATATTCCTCTGACCAAAGGTCAACATGCTGCATTTGCTGTTTACCAAAACTTTACTGGCCTGGAGGGGAAACAACTAAAACGAATTGGTGGAAAACATCATGGCCTTGAGACAGCTAGAGACATCTCAGGGCTCTGTTCAAAACATCCTTAGTGTGCTTGGCGTTGTAATGTAGAAATGAAAACAAATATAACTGAGGAGATTATACTTATATACTTTTTGACCCATCAGGCGCAAACTGGATGACTGTATGAGACACCAAAATGAACTGGACAAATTGTATCATGTCTGTTGGCGAAGGATTGGGTAAGGGGTGGAAGAAGTAGTCAGATGTTTTACTTAGGTAAAAGTAGCAAAACCACAATCACTGTTTTTATTGAAAGAGCATGATCAAACGGCTACATAAAAGAACACAAATAATGTAACAGCCTAGATAACTACACAAAGCAAAAAATGATACAAACAACGTGGTTTCCGCCATAGCAGCGTCTATAGCAACCGCCATAGCAACGATATCATACTGTATACGTAACAGCCCCACACTTTTCTGGCAAAACCTGCAATAATCTTCATAAAAACTAACAAACTAAAGACCACATACATTCACTGAGCGAGGATTATGAAAACAAAGTGCATATTTCTTGATAAAAATGTAATCAAAACACATTTTAATGTAATACCTATCTTAAAATATTGCATTTTACAGTATAAATAAAAGGAACGGCAGCAATGTTTTTTGTTCTCCCAGCCAGAAAGTTGACGGTCACGTGACGTGGACACAGGCAATAGAAAAGAATAGGCCAAAAAAAATTGTAGACATCTCACAATTTAAGAGGTGTTATTGTGAAACTACTAAATTTTGCCCTGTGGACCAATGTAGCTATTACACATTTTCATATGAGACTGGGTTGTAATGTAAGTCAACCAGAAAAAGGCTTCTCAGGGCTCTCTTCTGAATGTTCTCAGTTCCTTTATACTTGCCTAACAAGAACATGATTATCCAGCACAAAAGCAGGCATGAATTGTGAACATTCAGTCTTTAAATAAATAATGACAAAATAATAATCTCAATGTTTTTTCTCCTCACGAAGCATACTATCAAAACAATTTCTCTTTGAATGGTCACAGTAACTTTCTTACCCATCACTCCAGTCTCCGTTCCACTCTCCTTGGCCCCAGGGGTTCCACAGACGCACCAGGTTCACTGTTTGCCCTCGGCTTATCACCTGTTCAACAGTTATCAGAGAAAATACAATTGATATTTGCCATAAAAATAACTACACTTGGCTACATACTTACTTTTAAACAAATGCAATCCTTCACCTCTTTCACACCCGTGACAGTGTAGGCATGGCCTTGGACCAATCCATTTGGTAGTACAGTGTTGGCAGATGTTTCCTAGAAGATATAGATACTGCATATGTAATCACTGCAGGTAGTTTTGTGCAACATACTGTTCTTTAACCACATGATAAATGACCATTGACAGGTTTGGTATTATTTAGCTAGGTAACCAAGCTAGACTTAAAAATTTAAACAAGTAGCAGTAAAAAAGTAATCCAGGCTTGCATACTAGCGTTAATGTTTTCCAGTTAGCTAACCATATTACATAAGCATGTATGTTGATGAAGGTTCTCAGTCATCTAGGTCATAGTAATTCTAAGTGCTGTATCGTAGGCAACCGTACGTGTTTCAGCTTCTTGAAGACGTCTCACCTCTCATCCAAGAGGCTTCTTCAGTTCTAACTAACTGGAGGGGAGTTTGCAGGCTTTAAACTCTGTGTGGGAGTGTCCTACAGAGTCGTTAAGGACATGTGTGAGCTCTGAGTTTCAGAGTTGTTAGGGCCACTTGTGGGTTGTTGACCCAAACGGCCTTCATGTAGGTTGCTAGGGCTAGGTGAGCCCAGGTGTGAATGGTTGTTAAGCTGTCTGGGGAGGGAACTCCCCATGGTACAAATCTGTGCAGTCCTGGCTGCACTGAACAGTATAAACTGCATTACTCTGCTTATGCCTGGGTGTTTTGTCATTAGGATGAACAAGTTTCTGTCTCAAAGTGTTAGCAGGTTTGAAGTGAACCAGGATATGATGTTTATTGAAGATGCTCCTGAGTTTCTCAGATATTCCCATGCCATAAGGAATGACAATGTTGTTACGTTTTTCCGTCTCCTCCTCTCTGTCTTCTCTGAATTTTTTAGAGGTTTCGACAAAGGTTCAGTTTGGGTAGCCACATGGTTCTGTTCCTTCTCCTTCCCCTCTGTCTCTGTGAACACGGTCTCAGCCCGATGGTTTAGGGTTCTGATGACCCCCAGCTTGTGCTCCAGTGGGTGATTAGAGTCGAACAGCAAATATTGATCTGTGTGTGTAGGTTTTCTGTACACCTCAATGTTGAGGCTTCTGTTTTCTTCAGTGTGTGCTGCACAGCAAAAAAAGGGCAGACTGTCTCCTCTGACATCTTCCCGTGTTAACTTGATGTTATCGTCTACAGCATTTGTATGTTCTGTGAAGGCTTCCACTTCCATTTTTCTGATTTTGACCCAGATGTCGTCCACATACCTGAACCAGTGGCTAGGAGCAGTTCCTGTTAAGGAAATCGAGGCTCTGCTCTCAACTTGTGAAGTTGGTTCTGCTAGACAGAGTGCTGTCCTGTAGCAGGTGTTTCTTCACCGATTTACCGCTTCTTGAGTGGGAATGCATGTAAAAAGTGATGTGACATCATAAGAAACCATTGTTTCATCTGAGTCCAGCGTTACTTCTCTCACCTTGTTGGCGAAATCCTGTGAGTTTTTGATGTGGTGTTGAGTGTTACCAACTAAAGGAGCTAAGATACAGGCTAAGTGCTTGTATATTTTATAGGTAACTGAGTTGATGCTACTGATGATGGGTCTGAGTGGTGCTCCTTCCTTGTGTATCTTGGTGAGTCCATATATACATGGGATGGCTTCCTCGGGGACAGTCTGTAATATAATGGCCTGTCAATGGCTTTGCCCTTGGCTGTGCCATGGCCTCACCGATGTCCCCAACAGTGGCCAAACACTACATGGAAGAAGTTGAGAGCAGAGCCTTGATTACCTTCACAGGAACTGCTCCTAGACACTGGTTCAGGTATGTGGGGACACCTGGGTCAAAACAAGGGAAGTTGAAGCCTTCACAGAACATACAAATACTGTGGACAATAACATCAAGTTCACGCAGGAAGATGTCAGAGGAGACAGTCTGCCCTTCTTGGACTGTGCAGTACACATTGAAGAAGACAGAAGCCTCGACATTGAGGTCTACTTCAGTACATTTATTTAGTGTAAAGTTGTTGTGTTGTTACATTAAACTGCAGTTCACTGTTCAACGCTTAATTTTCCTCTGAACAGAAACTCTGTCCCACTGTGTGCCTCCGTTGTAAGCCTTTAGCTTAGTCAGCTGTAAGTACTTATCACAACCAGAAAATCCCAAATGATAAATTGAATGGACTACTTCTGACGGAGCGAATCTTCTCCTGCTGTTACCATTGTTATCTCTCTCCACAGTGCTGTGTCAGCGCTAGTTAAAATCACTGGCTGGCAACTCAACGTGAGAACCCTACCATAACGAAAATTGTTCTGCGGTACAGGTCCATCTATCCCTTCAGTCACAAACAGCTTGCTGGCAGGACCTTGCTAATATGTTGCGCTGGTTAAACCAAGAGGGCACTGAAAATCTATATTGATATTGGCAGGAGGTAAGCTAGTTAGCTGTTATCAGCCAGTGAGCAGCACAGTCCTGTAGTGAGTGACATTCAGGTTATAGAGAAACTGTCTCCTATGCTTATTGATCAGCTTTTCTGATTGGGTTCTATTGAGACTACCAGTTAAACTTTTTACAATGTATGTCAGCTGATAAAGATCAGTGCCCAATCAGTCGGAGCACCCGTAATTAAAAGTCATCAGGACATTCATTTTCAGCTCTGGTCTTGTTAGCATAATATTGCTGCCTGGGGCATTTCCAAGATGGCTTCTAAATGGCAAGACTCGCCTGAAATGACTGTGACTACTGTACAGACTCTGGCTCCAAATTACATCACCAGTACAAGATGGCAGTGCCTGTATCTATGATATTTTGGCTTCATTTTTGTACAGTAGGAGAAAGTGGAGAAAAGTCCTAAATCTTTACATACAGTCTAAGGTACAGATTCAAAAACAGCAGCTCATGAGTCTGAAGCTTTCAGGCATGCTCATATGCACAATATAGAAGTTAATTTCCTGAGTGATACTGTCACGATCCCACATTCTGTGGTGGAGTTTTGTGTTTTGTTTCCCTGTTTTGCTTGCAGAGGTGCGGCGAGAGGCTGGGCGGAGTCCCCTGTCACTGGAGCCGCTGGCACACACACCTGCTGCAGGTTGGCAA